>NW_026857753.1:0-101225 GCF_026571515.1 Ruditapes philippinarum
TCGAGTTATGTATGTGTATTACAGGAACCCCAATTTTTATGATTATGAAACTTGATTTTATCATACACAGCAATTCTGAAAAGGAATTTTTAACGACTTTCATTTTTCGTTATCTAAAAACGCTGTTAATTGAAACCGCCAGTACGCACATTTTTTTAACATATAATTCAAACTTGAAAAGACCCTGTTCAAACAATAAAATAAATGCTTTCAAAATTTTTTCAAAATCTCATTTTAATTTTAATATGATGATTCATGATATGACGTTAGCATCAATGTGAAGTTTAGATTCTGTGAAATAAGACTTAATGTCATGTTCAAAGCGCTTATAATAAATTACAGGTGTCCAGCACCTTCTGAACATTTTTAAGGGGCAATATTAAAGAAATTTTAGGGTTAAAATTAGGAATTTTGGGTACGTAAAAAAAATTTATGGCTAAAATTTGGAATTTTATAACTAAATTATGGCCCCAAAATACCATGGTAACTTTGCAATTTTACACACAGTTACTCACAAATAATGCTCTAGTTAAGTTTAACCAAAGGTGTCTATCAAGTAGGGCTGCAACGATACACCAAATGTTCTTTCGATTCGATTTCGATTTTAGACACTCCGATTTGGATTTTTTTTCGATTCGATACCATTTTTGATTTACTAATTTATCTTTGGTAATAATTCTGCTTGTCTGCCCAAAATTGAGTGGCCCCTTCAACCGCCCTAGTTGCTTTGCTTTTCGTTGTTATATAACTATTATATAAACTTATTTGACTTAATAATTGTGTTTATGAGAATAAAAAGCTCTTATCTATTAGAAATAATTTTTAATACAGGCCCAAATAAAATTATTTCATCTCATTACATGACCTATCACAGATACCTTCTGCTGACTAGGAATTTAAAAAAAGTATGTCAAAATTGTAAATCTCAAAATAATAAATGAAACCCCAAAGTTTCAAAGCTTGTCAGATAACGATTATTCAGATATTCTGTTTATAATTACAAATAATATGTAAAATGAATAATCAATCCTCAAATGTCACCTTTGTCACACAATAACTTCTTACGTTAAGTAAAATAATAGAGAAAAAATGAAATTCATGAAATTATCCATTTTTCACACTGACTAAAGCACAAAAAAATAATTTCAATCCCCAATCGTCAAATATGCCTACTTACTGAGACTAATCAAACATTTCGGGAAGGGCAGGACACGGATAAAGCTGACCAAAAAGTCCAATCGTGTTTTGTTTCATTTTGCATTAAATTAGACGTACTGTCGGACTTTTGGATATGACACAGCTACCTTAAAAGCAATTTTGTAGAGGTTGCAACGATAACCTTCGATGCATCGAAAACCGGTTTTTGGCGCGATTGATTCCCGATATCAACTGTAACATTTTCGATCGATTCCCCACCCAAAAATAAGCATGGAAAAAAAGTGGAAGTTTTAGTCTTTCCCTTCGCGCTTTATTCACGTTACATACGATTGGGGCCAGTTAAAACTCGGTCATCCAATCAGTGGGGCGAAATGTTTTTTTTCGGCAAACAATCAAAATGGGTACCAAATCAATGTTGATAAAATTAAATTAAAAAAATCCTCCTATAAAAATTAAAAAATCAAAGGTTTGGGAACACTTTGGGTTTCGGAAAAGGCCCTGGACACGGATAAAGCTACTTGCAAAATATGCTTAAAGGACGGTCAATCCAAAGTCGCGACAGTACGTCTAATTTTAATGCAAAATATGAAACGAAAACACGATGTGAGACTTGTTTGGTCCCAAGCTTTATTCGTGTCCTCCCCTTCCCGAAAAAGTTTGATTATATACAGTAAGTAGGCATTTTTGAATTGGGATTGTTTATTATTTCTTAGTCAATTTGTGAAAAAGTATAATTTCATAAATTTCATTTTTTCTCTATTGTTTATGACTAAGAAGTTTGTTGTGACAAACACAAACTTAGGTTTGATTATTTCATTTTACATATTATTTTAATTATAAACAAAAAATATCTAAATATCATTTCTACAAAATTGTGAAACTTTGTTAAATATTATTTATTTTACAAATTTACTATTTGTTAAATTTCCCCTAGTAGCAAAAGGGTATCTGTGAAGTCATGTAAACTGAGATGCATAATTATTTGCCTGATTAAAAATTTTTTCTAGTAATAAAGATTTTTAATTCTCATAACCACAATTATTAAGCCCCAATAATTTATATAAAGTTATATAACAACAGAAAAGCAAAGACTGGGTTTAAAGGGCCCATCAATTTTTGGGCGACAAGCAAAATTTAATACCAAAGTTTAAATTTTAGTAATCAGAAAGATCGAATCGAAAAAATCGAAATCGGGGTGTCTAAAATCGAAATCGAACGAAAATTTGGTGTATCGTTGCAGCCCTAATATTTTGCAAGTAGCCCTTTTTCCGGGTCACCCTTTCCCCCGCCCCCAAAAGGTTCCCCAAAAACCTTTGTTTTTAAATTTTTTTTTAGGGGGATTTATTAATTTAATTTTACCCAAAAATTATGTTTGGAAAGCCATTTTGATTTTGGTTTGCCGAAAAAATAAAAACTTTTTCGCCCCATTTTGATTGGTTTGCCCGATATTTTAAACGGGCCCCAATCGTATGTAACTTTGGAAAAAGGGGCAAAGGGGAAAGCCCCAAAAAATTTCTCAACTTTTTTCCAGGCCTTTTTTTTGGGTGGGGAAATCGAATCAAAATGTTTACAGTTGATATCCGGGAATTTCGAATCGGCGCCTCATTAAACCGGTTTTTCGATGCATTCGAAAGGTAATCGTTGCACCTCTACATCTAATCAGTGTTCCAAATAGTTCAATCAGTGAATAAATTGTATCCACTGTTTCAAACTGCCTATAAATGCCTTCTCTGAAAACAAGAGCTTTAAAAAACTTACATTAAAAAACATAATTAAAATGAAAAAACCATTTTCAAATATAAAGTATGTTTAAACTAAAGATAAAAATAGGAATTTAGGTTGAAAAATATGGGCATTTTTATGGGAACTTACCTTTAGTTTTGAATTTTTTTCTTTTAGGAATTTTAAGACAAAACTGAAAAAAAAAAGGGATTTTTTTTAAGGAATTTTTAGGGGACGCTTTGGACAGCCTGGTTTTAAGTTATGAAGCTTTACAGGAAAAATAAAGAGTTAGGAAAAATAACTTAAAATTTGTAATAGCATACTATTTTTCTACTAAAAAGTCCCTCTTTTAAAACATTCCCCTGATTAATTTACTTTAAAGTTTAACATTATAGAATATGATTTTTACTGATGACAATCAACATATTTTCGTCAGTGTATAAATCATGTTGAGTGGTCCCAAAATGTGAAGAATTGGAGGCACTTGTTATACTTTATCGATTAGGTAATCTTAGATGCAAAGAAGGCATGTTGCCACTAAATGGTAAAAATGTATAGTATCTAATACTTCAGATATAATGGTTTAAAGAATACAAAAAAAAAAGAAAAAGAAAGAAAGAAGAAGGATTACATTCACTTAGTTACATTGTTTCAACCCATCCCTTATTTGTATTACATACAATTTCTTTATATAATCAGTTAAAAGTAAAATTTTAAAAGTGTGGTTTTATTATTATTATTATTATACAATGTACATTTCATATGTACAATCTTAATTATGTTTCTAATATTCAAATAATATTATCTTATATTTTCTATGCTCGATTTTATGTAATTTTTTTGTCTTTTGTCGATTGATGCATATGTTTGTTTAATTACGGTAAGTTAGAGGACACTGAATATATGGTCCACTGAATATCTGTAAACTGAATATGTGGGTGTGGTTTTTTGATTATTCATGAAAGTATATATTTTTTTGTCGTGTAAGATGAGATTAAATAAGTTTTTCCCAGAGATGTTTTTGATTGTCTCTTCATATAATTAAACAAGGCGAAAAAATATGTGTGTAAAGTATTGCAAATTTAATAGCTGGAAGCTGCAGACGTGACTTCCATAATCGCTTAAAATCTCTTTTTTTTGATAGGTATTCTTTTTTTCTGGTTTCTCTTGGTGTATATTACACAGAGCTTGTGTCACAACTGTTTAAAGTTATTGATTTGTTTGTGTGTGTTTTACGTTTTATTTATACTGGGGCGCCGGGTGTCTGGGCCTCTGTTACGTCGCTGGTCGTAGAGCCTGCAACGGACGACTTAGGACGCTGCAAACGTCGCTGATCGTAGAGCTTGCAACGGAGGTCTTCTCATGCGTCTTCGTCGTAGATCTTTCTCTAGGACCAGCTCTTCGCTTTCTAGAACGCAGTAGACATAGGAGGAAAGGCAACCTCTTCCGCGAGCAGCAGCTCTTTGTAGGGCACAACCTTCGCCGTTGGTTAGGTACACCGACTAAGTGACATAACTAGGCCACCCCATCTGTCGTGACCTGATGCCCTCCGAGCGACGTGCATTTGTTTTTAGTTTTGATTGGGTTTTTTATGGTGGCTGATTTGGAACGCTTTTTTGTGCGCGTCGTGTTGGCGCCTAAAGACAACAGGACAAAGCGCCAAACGGCGCGTTGTCGACATTGTCTTGTCGTCAATAGTAGGAATTTTCGTAACAGTTTTCTTGGCAACTACTTGTCATTTGGTATACAGTATCATACCGTGGGATTCGATTTCAGGTCTGTCGCTCATCCACTTCTGTTTGCCGAGCCGACTTAGTTAAATTTTGACGTTAATGGTTTGAACATTTTTCGTAACAGTTTACGCAGCAACTTCTTTATCACAGCCTTTTGATATTTGGTATACAGGCATTAATCACGTGGTCCCAAACCGTGGATTTGATTTCAGGTCTGTAGCTCATCCACTTCCTGTTTGCCCGATTTAGTTAAATTTTGACATAATTAATGATCAATAGATACAGTAGTGGGAAATTTTCGTTAACAGTTTTTCTCAGCAACTACTTACCACAGCCTCTTGATATGTGGTTCACAGCATTGACACGTGGTCCCATATTGTGGAATTCCATTTCAGGTCGGATGCTCATTCTTTTCCGATTTACCAACTAAGTTAAATTTTCAACATCAATGGTCAGACAGTGGTAGAAAATTTAAGTAACATCACAGCCTCATGATATTTTGTATACATAATTATGCAACCCGGCCTTTTCTGTCTTTGACCCATTTTTGAGCTATGCATGTGTGACACAATTTGAAAATTGCAAATATTTACTAAGTCAAGGGCAATAACTCTACAAATACTAAATAAAGTCACACGAAAATACCCAGGTGCACAACTACACATGCTGATCAACATTCCAGTACAGTTTCATAACCCTAAGCTCATCATAACGTTTTGAGTTATATGCGACACAAAATGAAAATGGGTGGACGGAAGGACGGTCGTACTTTGAGACTTTTCCTTTGACCTTTTTCCCAATTTTAGTCACACAAGGCTTAAATAAAAGACACAGAAGTAAAAACGGAATGACTAGGAGCAAAAAGAATTTACTATTACCCATTGTTCTCCAAGTCACACAAGTACCTCTGGGTTTGTACGTATTGACAAGGGTAAATCTACCCCCCACCCCCCCAAAAATGGCGGCACAAAAAAAAATCATCGCAATGATGAAGGTATTCCTCAGTTTAAACTGCGTAGATAAACTTGTTCTGGTAACTTTGAACTCTGACAAAACACTCTATTTTAAGTACCATGAGAAAGAGAATTTCAAGGAAAAGTAGTTGACAGATCTAATTTCATCTATATATATTGTCCTTGCAACAAGGAACACTTTCAGGGCTTACTTAAAGGAACTCCACTGAGGTTTATAAGCCTAAAACATATTATTTTAATTTTCACATAGATAAACATGAGCACTTTAAACAGAAATATAAAGAAAATATAACTAGGAAATACACAAAAAATACATTGAAAATCATATTTTTGTGCTATTGTCAGTCCAATTTGAGTGAAAAGCGTTTAAACGCTTTTCAATTTTGGGTTAGTTTTCACTATTTTAACAATTATTCTGGAAAAACGGAGCGAGCTAATGATCTGAAATTTTGCACATAAGTTATTAGTATAAACGTACATCAAATGGAGTAATAATCTCAAAATATTATTTCCAGTCCCGTCATGGCAAAAAACCTCAGTGGAGTCCCTTTAACATATTTAATTAATTATCACATTAAACCTTTTGATTGTTATTTTATTTCCGTGCCAAGATGTTTTCCAAGTATTTAACTTTATTGAAACATGTTGCGGTTGTTTTTATGAAAATTAATTTCCTACCCAAATCATTAAAAACAGGAAGTATTTTGCAAAGTTGATTGTTTGATATACATGTATGTGTTACAGTTAAGTTTTCATGAAACAATTGAATTTTCAATGCAGTTCGTGGAACATCAAATGTGACAAATGGTTTAGTTCAATTACTAAAATGTTCATCCATTTCCATTTTGACCCCTTAATTGTTAATAGATCTACTTAACTGATTACCTTTTGTTAAAATATTAGGCTGTGTA
Source organism: Ruditapes philippinarum (assembly GCF_026571515.1). Taxonomy (NCBI): domain Eukaryota; kingdom Metazoa; phylum Mollusca; class Bivalvia; order Venerida; family Veneridae; genus Ruditapes; species Ruditapes philippinarum. Next base: position 6,499 of record NW_026857753.1, read on the forward strand.
ACCTTTGTATAAGTAATTTCTTGATCAAGTTTTAAATCAATATGAAAAGATAACAAACACTTATTGTGAAATATTCTCATAGTTTATGGCTTTAAAGTCATAAGGTTGCTTTAGTTAAAAAATTGTATGATTTTTGCAGATTGTACATATTAGTTCTCTCCAATTTTATCAACCATAACCTGATTATCTCTGTTGAATCTCAAATTTATGTTGAACATAAATGCTGTCATTGTTTACATACTACCATTCTGGTACTGAACTAAATTCTGATACTGTATTAAATTCTGGTACTGAACTAAATTCTGATACTGCACTAAATTCTGATACTGTACTAAATTCTGGTACTGAACTTAATTCTGGTACTGAACTAAATTCTGGTACTGTACTAAATACTGATACTGTACTAAATACTGGTACTGTACTAAATTCTGGTACTGTACTAAATTCTGGTACTGAACTAAATTCTGGTACTGTACTAAATTCTGGTACTGTACTAAATTCTGATACTGTACTAAATTCTGGTACTGTACTAAATTCTGATACTGTACTAAATTCTGATACTGTACTAAATACTGGTACAGAACTTAATTCTGATAATGTACTAAATAATGGTACTGACCTAAATTCTGGTTCTGTACTAAATACTGGTACTGAACTAAATTCTGATAATGTACTAAATTCTGGTACTGTACTTAATTCTGATAATGTACTAAATAATGGTACTGACCTAAATTCTGGTTCTGTACTAAATACTGGTACTGAACTAAATTCTGATAATGTACTAAATTCTGGTACTGAACTTAATTCTGATAATGTACTAAATTCTGATACTGTACTAAATTCTGGTACTGACCTAATTCTGATACTGTACTAAATTCTGGTACTGTACTTAATTTTGATAATGTACTAATTTCTGGTACTGTACTTAATTCTGATAATGTACTAAATTCTGGTACTGTACTTAATTCTGATAATGTACTAAATTCTGGTACTGTACTTAATTCTGATAATGTACTAAATAAAGGTACTGACCTAAATTCTGGTTCTGTACTAAATACTGGTACTGAACTAAATTCTGGTACTGTACTTAATTCTGATAATGTACTAAATTCTGGTACTGTACTTAATTCTGATAATTTACTAAATTCTGGTACTGTACTTAATTCTGATAATGTACTAAATTCTGGTACTGTACTTAATTCTGATAATGTACTTAATAATGGTACTGACCTAAATTCTGGTTCTGTACTAAATACTGGTACTGTACTAAATTCTGGTACTGTACTTAATACTGGTACTGTACTTAATTCTGATAATGTACTAAATAATGGTACTGACCTAAATTCTGGTTCTGTACTAAATACTGGTACTGAACTAAATTCTGGTACTGTACTAAATTCTGGTACTGAACTAAACTCTGATACTGTACTAAATACTGATACTGTACTAAATTCTGGTACTGACCTAATTCTGATACTGTACTAAATACTGGTACAGAACTTAATTATAATACTGTACTAAATTCTGATACTGTACTAAATTCTGGTACTGACCTAATTCTGATACTGTACTAAATTCTGGTACTGTACTTAATTCTGATAATGTACTAAATTCTGGTACTGTACTTAATTCTGATAATGTACTAAATTCTGGTACTGTACTTAATTCTGATAATGTACTAAATTCTGGTACTGTACTTAATTCTGATAATGTACTAAATAAAGGTACTGACCTAAATTCTGGTTCTGTACTAAATACTGGTACTGAACTAAATTCTGGTACTGTACTTAATTCTGATAATGTACTAAATTCTGGTACTGTACTTAATTTTCTGATAATTTACTAAATTCTGGTACTGTACTTAATTCTGATAATGTACTAAATTCTGGTACTGTACTTAATTCTGATAATGTACTTAATAATGGTACTGACCTAAATTCTGGTTCTGTACTAAATACTGGTACTGTACTAAATTCTGGTACTGTACTAAATACTGGTACTGAACTTAATTCTGATAATGTACTAAATAATGGCACTGACCTAAATTCTGGTTCTGTACTAAATACTGGTACTGAACTAAATTCTGGTATTGTACTAAATTCTGGTACTGAACTAAATTCTGATACTGTACTAAATTCTGATACTGTACTAAATTCTGGTACTGACCTAATTCTGATACTGTACTAAATTCTGGTATTGACCTAATTCTGATACTGTACTAAATACTGGTACAGAACTTAATTATAATACTGTGCTAAATCCTGGTACTGTACTAAATACTGGCACAGAACTAAATTCTGGTACTGTACTGAATTCTGGTACTGAACTAAATTCTGGTACTGTACTAAATTCTGGTACTGAACTTAATTCAGATACTGTACTAAATTCTGATACAGAACTTAATTATAATACTGTTCTAAATTCTTGTGCTGTATTAAATTCTGATACTGAACTAAATTCTGATACTGTACTAAATTCTGGTACTGTACTAAATTCTGGTACTTAACTAAATTCTGGTACTGTACTAAATTCTGGTACTAAACTTAAACCTGGACTAAATTCTGGTACTGGACTAAATTCTGGTACTGAACTAAATTCTGGTACTGAACTAAATTCTGGTACTGTACTAAATTCTGGTACTGAACTAAATTCTGGTACTGTACTTAATTCTGGTACTATACAAAATTCTGGTACACAAGTAAATTCTGGTACTGTAATAAATTCGGTACTGTACTAAATTCTGGTACTATACTAAATTCTGGTACTGAACTAAATTCTGGTACTGAACTAAGTTCTGGTACTGTACTAAATTCTGATACTGTACTCAGTACTGGTACTGAACTGTATTCTGATACTGTAATAAATTCTGGTACTGTACTTAATTATGGTACTGAACAAAATTCTGGTACTGAACTAAATTCTGGTACTTAACTAAATTCTTGTACTGTTCTAAATTCTGGTACTGTATTAAATTCTGGTACTGTACTAAATTATGATACTGTACTAGACACTAGTACTGAACTAAATCATGAAACTGTACTGTAACTCAAAGACATTTTTTTGAATGAAGATTTTCATTTATTGAAATGATTTTAGTGTTACTTAACTATTATGTTATTTGTTTAGATGGCAACAATATATCTTTGTTTACTAGTATTTATTTGAAAAGAAATTGTTTAACTCATTATAATTTTATTCTTACAAGAGGTATTATGTCTTCTTGACTGCAACATTATCTATGGTTTGTATAAGATCAGCAAATCAATGAAACAAGAGGGCCATGATGGCCCTGAAGTCGCTCACCTGTATATAGGTCCCCGGAGCAGGGCCAGTTTAAAGCCCGGGGCTTTTATTTGAACAAACTTTGTAGACAACCATTAGGAGATGTTTCATGCTAAACATCTAAGGTCTAGCTCGTTGGGATTTTTAAAAGATTTTTTTTTTCTTTACACATATAGTTAAAAACAATGACACACCTGGGGCAGGGCCAGTTTTGACCCCAGGGCTTTTATTTGAACAATCTTTGTAGACACTTACTAGAAAATGTTTCATGCTTAATATCTAAACTCTAGCTATGTTGGTTTTTTAAAAGAAGATTTTTAAGTTTTTGCTATACTTGTATAAGGAAAATCAATGTCCCCCGGGACGGGGCCAATTTTGACTCCAGGGCTTTTATTTGAACAAACTTTGAAGACACTCACTAGAAGATGCTTCGTGCTTAATATCTAAACTCTTGCTATTTGAGTTTTTTCAAAGAAGATTTTTCAATTTTTGCTATAGTTTTACACATATAGGGAAAATGAATGACCTCCGGAGTGGGGCCTATTTTGACCCAAGGGCTTTTATTTGAACAAACTTTGTAGACAATCACTAGAAGATGTTTCATGCTTAATATCTAAACTCTAGCCATTTGGTTTTTTTCCAAAGAAGATTTTTTAAGTTTTTCCTATACACATATAAGGAAATTTGGAAAATCAATGACCCCAAGGGCCGGGCAAATTTTGACCCCAGGGCTTTTATTTGAACAAACTTGGTAGACACCCATTAGAAGACGTTCATGCTAAATATCTTAGCTCTAACTCTTTTGGTTCTTTAAAAGAAGATTTTTTAAAGTTTTTACTATATGTATATAGGGAAAATCAACGACCCCCTGGGGCGGGGCCATTTTTGACCCCAGGGCTTTTATATGAACAAACTGGGTAGACATCCATTAGAAGATGTTTCATGCTAACTATCTTAGCTCTAGCTATGTTGGTTTTTTAAAAGAAGATTTTTAAGTTTTTGCTATACTTGTATAAGGAAAATCAATGTCCCCCGGGACGGGGCCAATTTTGACTCCAGGGCTTTTATTTGAACAAACTTTGAAGACACTCACTAGAAGATGTTTCATGCTAAATATCTTAGCTCTAGCTCTTTTGGTTCTTTAAAAGAAGATTTTTTAAGTTTTTACTATATGCATATAGGGAAAATCAATGACCCCCTGGGGCCCCGCCAATTTTGACCCCAGGGCTTTTATTTGAACAAACTTGGTAGACACTCACCAGAAGATGTTTCATGCCAAAAATCGTAGCTCTAGCTCTTTGGGTTTTTTAGAAGAAGATATTTAAAGTTTTTTTGTTTTGGTTGCCATGGCAACCAGAGTTCTGCATGGAATTAAATTCTTTGAACAATTTTCAAAGGTGACCAACAAAGGAACATTCCTGTGAAGTTTGGATGAAATTGGCTTAGTGGTTTATGAGGAGATGTCATTTAAAGTAAAAGTTTACGGACGCTGGACGGCCGGACGCCGGACGAAAAGCGATCACAAAAGCTCACCCTGTCACTTTGTGACAGGTGAGCTAAAAATTAACAAAATTCACAATAAGCCACAAGAACTAAGATTAAACCCTTTGCAAAATCCATAGTCTAGACTATCCTGGTATTAAGGTCAGTCTGACCTAGAACCTCAGCTGGACAAAAGAGATGAGTTTCACGTATTTTAACCACAAACTAATAAACTATATTTAAATTGGGAACATACAATTTGACAATCAATCTTATCTGCAGAAAATTCACTGTATTCTGTGTTTTAAAGTATATGGAACAATAAACAATGGAAATGGTAAAAATTTTAATTTTGAGTTCTCATGCATTCTATAACATTTTAATTTTAAACAAAGACACAATTAGAATAAAGAAATATTTAAAGAGGAGAAAACGCATCTTACCTTTGGCTTATATGGGAAAAACAGTTGATACTTTTTTCATTTTCATTTGGCCATACTATACATTTTTTAAAAATAGTACACCACTGTTAGTCTTTTTATATAAATTTCAATGTCACGGTAATTTGGTCAGCTTCAGATATAATATCAATAATAGGTTATAAAGTACCAATATATTAATGTTGACATCTTTAACTGTCTTTTTTACACACTTCAATGTATTTAATTCTTTATTTCTTACAGAGCACAATTTTCCTTAAACATCTGCTAACAATTTTCCCCTCACTTGAAAATTTAAAAGAAAAATAAAATCTGTACAGAACACAATAAGTATTGAATAACTGACTAAACACAATGGCACTTTCAAGAATTACACCAGTTTATCACAATAACAAAATACATTTCAAAAAATACAAAATGTATTATAAATTGGTTTATCTCAAAAGAATTATCAATAATAGTACAATGAAATGTGGGTGAAAGGGGTGAGGTATGGCAACATTTCAGAATATATATTAACTGAACAGTGCAAACCTAAATAAGAAGGTAGACACATGTCTGTGATCTGTACAAGTTGTATAGCTAGAATATCAGTTACTGCCAGCAGGTTTATGTTGTTAACAATATGATGCATTATATGCATGTTACCTATGAGTATATGAATGACAAAATTAATGAAAAAATACAACAACAACAACAACAACAACAACAACAACACATTCTTCAAGCATGCTGTGCATAGTTTGTATTCCCAATTCAAGTAAAACTTCTTAAAATAAACTTATGATCATCATCATTAATTACATACAACAACAAAATCATTGGTGGTTATTAATGTAAAACATGGCAGATGAGTGGAAAATGAATCATTCTCCAGCAATACATTATAATAAAACAATAATTAAAATTGTAGACTTATTCTAAAATGACAAAAACAATGAAAAGTATTTTATCAGAAAAAAAAACAGTACAGTATTACAGAAGATGTCACCACTTATCATAGCTGTGTTCCATTTATGATCAAAATAAGGGTAATTTCAGTCCATCCTGTCTCTTTGTGTGTGGGGTGGGGGGTTAATAATTTGGGATGTCAAATGCTAATTCACATCTTATCCCTTCATTAATGTAAATAACATGATACGTTGTTGGATCAGTGATGTCTCCCTCAATGACCTCTTCAAGGTGACATTAACTTATCAGGGTCTATACTGTTGTTTAACATCCATACTCTAGGACACACATGAAGCAGGTTCATTCCAATACACAAATTCAGTATATTTTGGGCAAAACAAGAGCTGCAGTAGGGCAGTGTACTTGAACTATTCACAGTGCTTGATGATAAAACAAGAGCATGGATAACAAAGAGATTAACAAAAGGAATACTTTATTATAAAACACTGCATGAAATAGTTATCAGTTTCATATAGATATCAATGAGTTTTGTAAGGTCACCAAAAAGGACAATATTTAAATCAAAACCTATACCAGAGTTCAGGGTCTTAAAAATATAACTCAATTATAATTCAGAAGACCTATGAATTAAGTTTCAAGTGAACATCATTAGTAATTTTAAAGATTTATGTAGCACCAAAATCTTGAACAAGGAACTTTTTAACTTCACAAAGGACCATAAATCAGTCAAAATCTATATATCAGAGTTATGGATCTTGATTAGTGAAGTTACAAATGTAAAAACTGTATAAAACGATTTATAAGCAGTGAATGGTAAAGTCTTGTATAGGAACACAGATTGTGAGGGCTGACCTGTACCTCTACTTGTCATATAAACAAGTGATTTTGTTTGCTAGCACTTTAAAGTTTACTTTATCGCCCTAAAGATATACTATGCTGAAAATGGATAATATATTTTAATCACAGAAATTTATTGAAATTCTAAGAAATTTTTACAGAGTTATGTCTAATTTAAATAAAAGAATGAAAAAAAAACTATGCAGCATTCCCTATAACAGTTTTTTTTTAACACCACTATAATTATATTCAAAGTGTGTAGAATTTTTAACATAACATTTCTTTTTGTGAATTCAAAACATGTTAGCTTTATATTTATAAAGACACTATGTAGCAATTATCAATATTTTCTAATATCAAATTTGAGCATAGTATATCTTTAAGAAACAATGTAGTATATGATATATCATCATAATAAAACTAAGATATCATTCAACATGTTTATGGCACATATATCATTACAAAAATAACCAATCAACTTCAACAACAAAGATTAAATGATAAGAACATTTAATGGTTTTTTTTCATCACCATAATATAATAATTCCAGAAAGTAAAATAGCACTCTATCTTTTAATAAACTGGCTCATATCAAACAATAAACAATACATGTAAAAATATAGCATTCACAGTTAATTCACAATGACAACATTGCCACTGTTATATGTTATGTCAATGAACCAAATGGTTCTGATTCTGATAAATTACTTCATCACTAAATGAATGCAAACAAATTTTATTTCTTTTTATTCAGGAAGCACATAATTGTTTTTTTTAGCATACTGGTTGGGGACCACCAAAACCGGACAACCACCAAACCCGGACGGCCCCGAAAATGCTTAATTTAGTATTTTCTTTGTTCAGTGGTTGTCAGTCACTTTTTTATCAACAATAAGTGCATGTTTCTTTTAAAATTAAGTAAATAAATTTATTTCAACCTCCGTAAATGGTAATATTTTAATGTCTATTTCAAGAATGTTGACCTTGAAATTTGGGGGTCAAGAAAGCAATGCCTGACCTCATATACCAGCTATAATCATTTGCAGAGTGAATAATAGAATAACCAAAACTTCAGCATTTGTTGCTGAAATATTGAATATCATGTTAAAAATCAAAAACCAAAACACCCAAGCTTTTATCTGAATTAAATCACGTCATGTACATATCTGTCCGGACACATGGTACTGTAGACGATTTAGGTAATTTTGATACCCTCCTTGTCGAGCCTCAGATATAAGTGTCACTACAATCAGAAAAAACTAGTTTGGAGAAGAACCTAGCTGAACTGTGTCAAATTTTTTAGTCTCTAGGTTAAAAATTATGAAATCTGCACAGAAAAAAGTTCAAAAAGTGTCCGGTTGATGGTCTCTGACCAGTACTCAAATAATGGGAAAATGGTTAAAGAGTATTTTAGAATAATGCACAGTTTCAGATAAAATGAGTAGTTGCGTAATTACGTAACACTTAACGTTACAATCTTTAATCCTAACTGAAACTTTTTTCCAAAACCTAGCTATTTATTTTATTTTTAGTAAAATCTCAGATAAGGAATGAATCTCAAAAACAAAATCTATTTACAAGTTAAAATAGGTGAAATTTGCTAAACATGAAAAACACAGCTTTTTTTCATCAACTGAGTGAGTGATTATGTTTAATTTGTACACTGTCTGAGGTCATATCATCTTTTCAAATCAAATACATGATATGCTCCTTGATTATTGTCACATTGTTAGCCTGGCATAGAAATAAATGTACCTTTTACATGATTTTAGCCAAATAAACAACATTATAATTACAAAATACATTTAAAATAATTTCTTTATTCTATGAGTATACTTAACTGTGAGATTTCAAAATGAGTAAATAAACAAGGTAGGTGGGGAGGGGGGTCGGGTCGCACTGACCCTGAGGACAAGGGTTGGACAAGGTTATAAGTGTACTGTGATCTTGGCCTTTGACCAACTGTACTCAAAATTAATTGGGTCCATCTATCAGTCATGACTAGCATCTACACTAAATTGTTATGACCCATGATGTTTAAGAGAGTGAGATAATTGTTGGATGTACATAAAGAGGAAAATCCATGACTCTCTAAGACAGGGGACAATTTCCACAGAACATAATATGAACAAAATCTTGGTAGATATCAATTAGATGATGTTTCATGCCAATGATGTAAGCTCTAGCTCGTTGGGTTTCAGAGATTGAGAAGAGGATTTTTCAAGTTATACTATATACAAATAGTACAAATCTATGACCGCTGGGACAAGGCCAATGACGATCCAAGGGTCATAATTTGAACAATATTAAATAATGTTCAATGTGAAGTCATAATGTAAACTTCAGAGAAGATATTTTTAAAGTTTTTACTATATACATATAAGGAAAGCCCATGACCCCTGGGACCGAGTCAATTTTGTCCTTAGAGATTTAATTCGAACACCTCCAGGACCTCCAGATAATGTTATATACCACATACCAAAACTCTTGGCCATGTACCTTAAGATAATGAGGTTTTGTAATTTACATTTTAGGGGACCACTATTCCTGACTAGTTTCATTTAAGGAACTCCACTGAGGTAAAAAAAACAACAAAAACATAGAATTGGAAATTCTTACATTAGATCAAATGAAACAGTTTAATGGAAAAATCTGCAAAGGAAAAATAAAGAAATTAAATTGAATATTGATTTTTGTGTGACTCTAAGGTCAATTTGTGTGAAAAGCTTTCACTTATATGTCATTTTGCACAACAAAAATGATTATTCTGTACCACTGATCTGAAAATTAGCACACGAGTTATTGATCCAGACCTACATCAAAAGGTATACAATAAACTCAGAGAAAACATTTCCAATCCTATCATGACAAAAAAACCTCAGTGGAGTTCCTTTGATAGCCAGTCCTTTGGTTTCTGAAGAAATGTTGCTGTAAAAAATTGTTGACGCAATTTTTATTACTTAATTTCGAGGTTATACTTTACTAAACTAGGTGTATATATAAATGAGCTTGAGATTTTATAGACACTGCTACATGTGTATATCAATTATCCAACCCTGGACCAAGCATTTAGTCTATAAATGTATCTATATTTATATAAATATTAAATAATCAAAATGTTATATTCCATAAATCAAATGAAACCAGCATACCTCCATATTCATGCTTATTTTCATTAAGATAAAAAAAATGTTTGTGTAGTACAAATGAAGTAATTACATATATTGACGGGAAGATCTGACAGTAAAAATCTACATTATTTTCTTTAAATTTTTGCCATTTTAAAAATATGTCAAAATATGGTAAAAAACAAGAATTTGTTTGTTAAACACAAATGCCCCCAGCTCAGATTCCTGTCAATAACAATATTTCATAAACTATTTACCCATTCACTCAGTCATGGACAGAAAATTTGACAAAAAAAATTATAAACACAGTTATATAACTTGACAGAGTCATGGCATTGTTTAATAGTGAAAAATATAAGTAAACAATTTTTGAAATATTGTGTAGAAATCCTTTACTGGCCTTCTTGGCCTTGACCAACTGACTGTTGTACATTTAGCTACCTTATGCTTTGCAATCAAACTACAATATATATTGCAACAACATACAAATAATATTTTTACAACTGTTTTAATTGTTTACAACTGGATCCTACAGATGAACCACTAACGTACATCAAGCTTATCAACGTTCTATAACCAAATAGTGCCGGGCAGCATTAATGGAAATACCTGAAGACCTTGACAGGCATGTAACAATTAAAAATGTTGACCGGTCAACATTTCATTTCATCATTGCGCATGCATAAATTTCAGCAGTTCAATTAAACAGTTGTAAATAAGGCATTAGTATTTATATAAGGTAATAACTTAAAATGACTCATGCCAAAATGTCAAATAAAAACCATGAATATAACTAACAGATTTTTTTTTATTCTCCCTTAATTCTCTATCTCTGTCTCTTTTTTTATAAAAATTTCAATGATACAAGTTTTTATCTTAAAACAATTTTAACTACAGTTTACATGAAATCTTAAACTAGAGATAAAATTTATGTAAATATTAAATGAAAATACTGTCATTTTCAACTGTAAGATTTACATGAATAAGGACATTTCTGTCTGTATTCCACACTTTAATATCTATGGAAATGTGAAATTGCCACTGTATGTTTATACAATACTTAAATACAGTTGACTCTCAATAAGTCAAAATCGCTTTACTCAAAATTCCGCGTTAGTCGAAGAATTTCTAAAGTCCCGTCAAAATTCCTTCTTTATCTTTGTTTTTTAACTCCGCTTAGGTCAAATTTTGACTTACCGAGACTCCTGTTTAGTCGAAAAGAAAATTTGGTCCCGTCAATTAAAGTTCGACATATTTTCATCTCAATTAGTCGAAGTGTGAAAACAGCCAACTGATAAAAGGTCGGCGACATTAATGTGATATAATGTCACTCGTGATTCACACGTTTCATAGTAATTTTAATTGACAGTCGTCATGTATTATTAACACGTCGTAGAAGTGGCTTTAATCGGTTCCAGGACTTAATTGGTTTTAACACTTAGATAACTAAATAAACAAACCTACTTCTTTGCATATTCAATCAGGCACATGTATATACATGTACGAATGCCAACGTAATGGCGGCAGATCCACGTTACTCGAACTCCGTTTCTCTCGAAGTAAAATGCCCAGTCCCTTGGATTTCGAGTTACCGAGAGTCAACTGTGCATAATTATCCTTAACTTCAGCTTTGTCTAGATATTCTTTATGTACATGTAATATACAGTAGGTAATACAGTAAGTAAATTAACAATAAAAGGAATATTACTTTTGAGTGATTTTTTAGTAGATTGAATTGCACAATAATATATACACATTAGCCCTTCCAGCGAGCTCCTGGATATATAAATTTATACAAACAGCTCCAAAAATATTACACTTCAGAACAGCACACTTGAACCATATTCCCTTCATATCAATAAAATATTTAAGTTTCTGTTATCCCTTAACATATAATCATAAAGTCATGTAAATACAAACAATATTATTCAGATATTGTTTCATATGATATTAATAACTTCAATATTATGAACAGAAAGTAATAAGTTTTTTTTCCACAAGTACACATCTGTGCAGTATGAGCAGGCTTTTTGTAGCTCATTTTATAGTATTTCTATGATGAAAACCACTTATACTTCAAATACACTGTGCCAAATTAAAATCCATTTCAACAGAAGCAAGTGAAAATATGAGATGACTTGATAGGCTTTTAAACTGCAAACAGAAATCTTGTTGCCTTTACAATATCTATGAACACATACAAGATCAGAGCAGGTGGTTGAATGCTTAGTATTATATATAATAGTATGATAAATGTAACATGTTGAGTTAATTCATGTATCATGCTACTTGATTGTTTGATAAGCAACAATTTCTCATAACTGTTTTTTTTATAATCAACTGAGTTGAAGGAAACAATGCAACACTCAATGTATTGCACTGAAATGAATTCTATGCCTCTGTGTTTGTTTGAAAGGAACTTTGTACAGGGATATCAGTTTGACCTTTTAAAGGTTTAGAACAAACTTCCCCCTTTAAAGCTACATTAATATCATCTTTGTTTGATTTAGAGGATTTCAAAAATCCATTGCTTCCTAAACTGGCTTTAATATACGGCTCTAAACTGGCAGGTCCGCTGGTGTTCTTGCCGTCCTCTACTACATTTTCTTCCTGACAAGCTTTACCTGAATTTTGTGATGTATATAATTCAATGCCTTTCTCTGTAACTCTATCTAACAGTTTGTCATCTTGATTTACATCATCATCTATTTTTTTGTTTTTTTCAGCCTTTTCATCAGCATTTGAACTGATGTGACTTAAGTCTTCTTCAACTATACTAGCATCATTAGCATCTTTAGCACTTTCTCCGTCATCGTCTGTCATGTCAAAATCTTCATCTGGATTTCTGGTGCCCCCAGTATCTATAATACTTGAACAGGAAAAGTCACTAACTGTTGATCCATCTCCTAGTGAAACTTCATCTGGATTTTTATAGGGATTTGAACTCTTATTTAGGTCATCAATGAAGTCCTCAAAATCTACAGCATTTGAATCAGAACAATCAGATATTCTCTCAGTATCTAACACATTCTTAGTCTCTCCTACTACTTCATTGGTGGCGCCTCCTCCATTAAGTGGTGTAACTTTTATATCTTCACCTTTATCATAATTTTCTTCCACATCCTGTCTGCTTTTAGAAAATTCTCCCACATCATTTTCTATATTTTCATTTTCTCCTGCAGTTATATTTGAATGTTTCAAAACTTTTTCCGTTTTACCATTTAGAATTGTTGCTAAACTATAATCCATCCTAAGACCTTCTCTTGATTCTTCCTTTACATTTTCTTTCTTCTCCTCAGCAACTAAAGCCAATTTATCTTCATCACTGCAAGGTACTTCGTCTTGTTTGAGCATTTTCTTTTTTTCGTTTCCTTTTAACATTTTTTTAACACTATGAGTATCTTGGAGATCTTCATCTATTTCATCCTCTGAACTTTCTATAGTTCCTTGATCAGTACTGGGCACATCAGAAACATGTTTATGGTAGCCAGACAATACAGGTGAGGATTTTGGCTGTGCATGTACAAGATGCTGTTTATCATTGTTTTTACCTAGTACTGGTGAATCTGATTCCTGACAAGGGAACTCTTCCAATTCTGTCACATCTGTAACGGATTCAAAATGTAAAACAAGAAACACTCACTTAACTATCTTTAAATTTAACCTTTCATGTATGCCACATTAACTAAGTAAGGGAAGAATTATATTTGTGGACTTGGCTCTTATTTTTCAGTTATAATTAAGCTACTCTTACAAATATCTAACACTGTAAATCATTAAAATGCATAACCACTGACTCAATTGATTTAAAGGCACATAATGCCTCAGAAATCTATATCTTTTCCATTCTTAAGAAACATCAAACATGTGTTTAATAATGGATTATTAGCATGTTTGCATGTTTCTTCAAATCAAGTAAATTTACTGAAAAGATGTCTAACAACCATTTATACTGAGTCATACAACGAATCAGACATCTATATAATTAATAATATAAATTTAGTAGTGTTGCAAGCTATAACCAACAGATACTTTTAAAGGTAGTAATCCTAAGCCATGACATGACGTAGCGACAGGTTTGCAAGCTATAACCAACAGATACTTTTAAAGGTAGTAATCCTAAGCCATGACATGACGTAGCGACAGGTTATTAAATGTCTATAAATTCTTCAAACTACATGTCAGAATAATACAAAATAACTTATAAACAATTTTCAAAGAAGGAAAGGTTTTACTTTAATCAGATATCTTAAAGCATTGCATAAGAAAATGTTTACAATATACTTTACAAAAAAAACTACAATAAATTTAATACCATCTCGTAGCTGCACTGAATGCTGGTCTAGGCTTGAACCGGGGCTATCTGAACCTTTACCACTGTCATGGTTGTCTCTAGACTAAATAAATATTTCATAATTTTACAAAATGTTCTCGGAATAATCTTTTCTTCTCAAACATAATATGAAGTAAGGACAACAGTATACCTTAAATAAAGGTGTAAAAAATCAAGCATCTGTATCATCAGCCCAGGCCTAACAAGGGTAAAATTCTAGGCCAGGCAGGGCACAAGTTTTTCTGTGACTTTCTAGCTGATAATAACATGCCTATAAAGTCATTAAGTTCACTACTGCTATTTTTGAATTAAGTTTGCAGTGAAATTGGCAGTAACTTGAATAACAAGCAATTATCATAGTATTGCAAGCAACCCATAAGTCCCCTACCGGTTAGAACCCCAGCAACATTCTGATGGGCCATTGGCCATTTAATTATACCATTGAATGAATGAATGAACTTAAATCTTTTGAGTTCTAAGTTTGTCTAAATCAAATGTGTTAGTTTCCCTGCCAAGTAAGGAAATTATGCTTTATATACAACAAATAATCAAAAGGTCTAATTTTCTCAGGATGAATAAGTATAACAAATGTTTCAACTTTTCTCTATTTTAAGTAAATTTGTTGAAAAAAAATCTTTAAAAGTTATCTCAGGAAACAGTTTTATGAACAGACAGACTGAAGGAGACTCTAAAGTTAATTTTTTAAACATCCCTGTTACCAAAATATAACATAGGAGATAACTCTTGCGATAAAGATGCTAGATTTATGAACATTGTCATACATGATGATACCCTTTATAGTCACAAAGAAGAAAAGTAAAAAAATAACAATTTTCTAGTATACCATTAACATGTATATTTACAAAGATGAAAATTAAAAAAAATATATAATGTAGGTGTTGATAATGAATGTTTATTTTGAATTTGAAGTAAATCCATGACGAAATAAGAAAATTAAAGAATGAATAAGAAAAATTCAAAGTTTAAGTAGGAGATGATTCTAGAAATATGGATTCTAGATTTATAAACCTTGTCATATTATTAAGATGTGGGAGTTTGAAGTAAATCCTATAAGGAATGAAGAAGTTGGGAGTAAAAAATACCAATTTCTCGAAAAAGTTCAAGGGGGGTATAATTCTGAAAATAGTCTTGCTAGAGTAATGAACCTTCTCACATATATTGAGTGATAATAAGAAACATACATATGAAGTTTGAAGCAGATACATTAAGAAACAAGCAATTATCATAGTATTGCAAGCAATCCTTAAAACCCCTACTGGTTAGAACCCCAGCAACATTCTGAAGGGTCATTGGCCATTCACTAATGTTTCTATTTTTCTCTTTTTTAAGAAAATTTGTTGGAAAAGTTCTTTAAAAGTGATCACAAGAAACACTTTTTATGAACAGACAGACTGAAGGACACTCTAAAGTTAATTTTTTAAACATCACTGTTACCAAAATATAACATTTTTAAAAGCAAAATTCTTAAAGAGGAGATAACTCTTGAAATAAAGATGCAAGATGTCATACATGATGTGTGTGTAACAGAGAACAATTAGTAATGAAGCTGTTCATAATGAATGTTGATTTTAAATTTGAAGTAAAAGTTAAAAGAATGAATAAGAAAACTTCAAAGTTTAAGGAGGATATAATTCTGGAAATAAGGATGCTAGATTTATAAACCTTGTCATATTATTATGATGTGGGAGTTTGAAGTAAATCCTATAAGTAATGAAGAAGTTGGAGTAAAATATACCAAATTCTGGAAAGAAATCTAAGTTCAAGGGGGACATAATTCTGAAAATAGTCTTGCTAAAGTATTGAACCATCTCACAAATGATTTGAGTGATAATAATTAAACATGTATATGAGGTTTGAAGAAGATACATTAAGAAATAAAGAAGTTATTAAAAAAAAATAAAACATTTCTTTTCATGTAAGTTCAAGGGAGGCAATTCCGATAATTTTTGTGCTAGAGTTGAAACCTTGTCAGATATGATGTGGTTGATGACCAGAAACTTATGTATGAAGTTTGAAATAAATACCTTACGAAATAAAGAACTTATAGTGAAAAAGCCTAAAAACTAGAATCAGAAATCTTGACTAGGTTGCTGACGTTTGTTAAGTATGACAGTTGTCAATATTCTCCCTTTAGTCAAGATTAAAATGATGTGTATAATCTCCATACTACCATCTATCCATATTTCAAGTTTCATAAAAATTTTCAGCTTTTTATTACTAATCACAAGTATTGTTATATTTGCCATGTTTTAAGCCTATTTGTTGCCATGGCAACCAATTTTTTTCAAAATAGGTGAAAAGAAAAAGACATGCATAATCTCCATACTGCCATTTACGCATATTTCAAGTTTCATAAAAATATTTTCAGTACTTTCTGCATTATCACTAGATCCAGTTTATGTGTTAAATTTGCCATATTTTCAGTATATTTGTTGTCATAGCAACCAGAATTTTCAACATAGGAAGAAAAGAAAAAGATGTGCATAATTTCCAGACTGCCATCTACCCATATTTCAAGTTTCATAAAAATATTTACAGTACTTTTTGCCTTATCACTGGATCAAGTTTATGTGTAAAATTTGCCATATTTTCAGTCTATTTGTTGCAATAGCAACCAGAATTTTCAACATAGAAAGAAAAGAAAAAGACGTGCATAATCTCCATACTGCCATCTATCCATAACAAGTTTCATTAAAATATTTTCAGTACTTTTTGCTTATCGCGGGATCCAGTTTTGTGCACAGACGGACTGACAGACAGACGGACGAACTGACAGATGGAAAGTAAACCTAAAGTCCCCTCCGGTAAGCCAGTAGGGGACTAATAAAGATGTTATTAAAAAAAACAACATTTTTTTCATGAAAATTTAAAGTTCAAGGGAGGCAATTCTGATAACTTTTGTGCTAGAGTTGTAAATCTTGTCACATATGATGTGGTGGATGACCAGAAACTAATATTTAAAGTTTGAAGTAAATACCCTAAGAAATAAAGAAGTTATAGTGAAAAAGCATAAAAATTGGAATCAGAAATCTTGAAATTCAGTCTGTTTGTTGCCATAGCAACCAGAATTTTCAGCATAGGAAGTAAAGAAAAAAATGTGCATAATTTCCAGACTGCCATCTACCCATATTTCATATTTCAAGTTTCATAAAAATATTTGCAGTACTTTTTATGTTATCACTGGATCCAGTTTATGTGTTAAATTTGACATATTTTTAGTCTATTTGTTGCCATAGCAACCAGAATTTTCAACTTAGGAAAAAAAGAAAAGACGTGCATAATCTCCATATATCAAGTTTCATAAAAAAATTGTCAGTACTTTTTAAGTTATTGTGGGATCCAGTTTTTTGGACGGATGGACTGACAGAAGTTCCTACTGAGTTGACATTATGGGGTTTTTTCTTTGATCTCCTTTGATCTCTAAAACCCCATAAACAACGTATTCCCACCCCATAAACAACGTATTTCCCCACAAGTACTGTCTGTACGGAATGAACATGGATATTCACCCCATAACTTCACTTAGGTCATACGGACTAACAGACGGATGGACAAACGGATGGAGGGTAAACCTAAAGTCCCCTCTGGTTAAACCGGTAGGGGACTAATAAAACAGGTCAATATATGTGCATAACCCAGGAACACCTGTTAAATATACAGGCCCCGTGTTCACTAAGAAAAGATCAGGATCAAGTGATCTCTGATTATTTCATATTTAATGTTCTAAAAATATTTGCAGTTTTGTTGATTTATATTGTTAATATTTAAAAATTGACATATGCTGTTGCCATAGAACAAAAATTTTGAATTAGGAAAAAAAGAAAAACATAATCCATTAATAAATTTCATAAAATATGGTCAGATTTTTAGGGTCATGGGATCATTTTTTTGGACAACTGACAAAATGTCCTTTTTGAATTAACATTATTTTTTTTTCATTATCTCCCTTATTCTAAATACCCCATTAACAAACTTTATAATCAAGTATTGTACTGATGAAGGATACACCCCAATAACGTAATTAGGGTCGTACGTAAAATTGATCCGAAACTGTGATCCTATCCCTTTTTATAAGGTCAATTTGTGAAACCAGGAGCCTGGGTTACTGGCTGCTGTATTTGACTCTAATACTTTAAACCTGTAACAACCTTTATCATATGAGTAATTTATAACTGACAAAAACATTACAAAACTGTACATGGTTTGGTGAAATGATTATCCAAGGTATATGAATTAACAGGTAAAAATATCATATTTAAAATATCATAAATATCTTTATACAGAAACTAATAAAACAACATAATGTAGTATTAGAACAACTGATCATTAAGTACATATATCAATTCTATATCACTTCATAATGTATCAGCAAAAAACAGCAGAAGGCTCACAAATGTTTGTATGTTTGTTGGTCATATAGGGACTTTCGAGATTTTACTGATGGAGGAAGACCATATTCCTCTTAAAACAACCTGTGACAGATATTAGTTCACCAATTTGTGCTAGTACATGTAAAGTCATTAACACGAAATAAAATATTACCTGATAGTTGTTTAGTTTAGCATTATCACCATCCTCCATCATTTTATAGAACTCAATGTTACCTTCACCATTTGGCTCCTACAAAATGTAGCATGAATAATAAATATTTATGAAAATAAATAGTTTTTTTTGTGTGTTTGTTTTTCTGTGTGTTTATTTTGTAAAAATATTTCAAGCATGGGCTGTCTTTTTAACAGCTCTTTATGTGCGGACTAAAACAGTTTTATTGGACAAGATGCATTTTTTGCTTTTAATCATACAGTCACTATCAAGATAATGTAAACCATTTCTAAACTTCAAAAGATGATGACACACATGAATTTCTAGATTCACTTATGAAGGAGGATTTATGTAACATAGTGAAAGAAGTGAAGCATACAAAACATCTTGGTAGAGTGACCAAGTTTCTCTAAGTTGGCTGAATACCTTCAAAACATGAAGAAGGTCAATATTTCCTGTTTACCAAGGTAATATACAAATGAATTCACAATAAAGTAAACAACTAACCGGTACAGTGACCCCCAAGTCAGCTTTCATTTGTTTATGTCTCTTTCTGCAGCACAACACACTGGAATAAAAAATAAAATCCTTTTAAAGAAAAACTGTTCTATAATGATGCAAAACATATGTAGCCAAAAATGGGTCAGTCTATCAGAAACTAGGTTAGAAATAATGAAATGAAATTGTAAATTCACTCAGATGTTGCATAAAACATGAAGAGCCTCACACACACTGTACATATAGTTTTTTTGTATTTAAAACTGATTTCTTGCAGGTTTATTATATCTCCAAATCAAGCCTTTTTTACTTACAGGCCTATAACCAATCCAATAACTAAAGCCCCACACAAAGAGCCAAGCACTGCTCCTAGAACCAGAGAAGTATCTGACGATTCATCTGCAAAGCAAAATAGAAGTTTATTTATAATATGAGGGTCGACTGATAAATAAACAGAGTTCTCCTCTCAAAAATTCATTTCTTTATCAAATCACTCGAAAACTCGTTTACATTAAGAACAAGTTATTTCTACTTTTAATCATCAGGTACTAGAATTGATATTTAATACTTAAAGGGACTCACTCCACTGAGGTTAAAAGTCTAAAAACATAACACTTTAATTTCTTACATAAATGAGCTGGGGAACTTTAAACAGAAATATATGCAAAGATAATTAAGAAATATACTTTAAAATAAATTAGAAATCATATGTTTATGCTTTTCTTAGCCTGATTTGAGTGAAAAGCATTTAAATGCTTTTCATTTTGGGTCATTTTTTTACAATTTGAATACTCATTCTTTACAGACGAAGTGCGCGAATGATCTGAAATTTTGCACAAAGATTAGTGTTCTAAACCTAAATCAAATGATACATTTATCTGAAAAAAATATTTTCAGTCCCATCATGTCAAAAACCCTCAGAGGAGTTCCTTTAACAAGAATAAATGATATCCATAGCAACCATTGATTTGAAGCCCACTGATAATTCACATATTCTGAATTCATTAAACATGCAAGTTTGCAGTCAAATTTAATTTGGCGCAATGCAACTGACTTTAGTGTAACATTTCAACATTACATTATATTCGGAACAATTTGAAAATGTTATTTAGCAGCAGAATTTTATAGTCAATGTATAGATCTTTATGAACTAAATAACAAAACACACCATTTTCTATTTTCTTTTCTATGGGTTCACCCTCCTTGCTTTTTCCAAATCTGTTTGAAGCAGTTACAGATACTCTGTATCTAGATCCAGACTTTAGGTTCTCTATCTTGTGTACTGGTGTTGTAAAATTAGCAACAAAAGTTTCAGTCTTTTCGTCTGAATAAAAGAAAAAAACAGGTCTCAATCAAGGTTAGAATTTTAGTTTTTTAACAGAGTTGTGGCCTAAAGCTTAATGTGTTTGCCTCTAAACTCAGGTGTTACGGATTTGAGCAATACTCAGGTCACAGCCACATTTCCCTATACAACACTGGCATTTAAAGAGATAGTATTTACATTCTAAGAACTAGGTTCACAAATGAGATTAAATAATTACATGTTCAATTCAACTTAATTTTGCAAAACATATTTCAATTAGAAAATGACAAGGTATCTAAGGTACTTCATGGATGGTGAAGCAATTCAGGTTGCCCTGTAATATTTCAAGAAATAAGCTTTCACAAAAGTATGAACTTCAATTGCATAGCTGAATATACACATGAAGGAAGTTAAAGAACCCTTAAATTGAGACAAATCTGAACTTTAAATGGAGGCAAATCAATATAAATTTCTTTCCTATATAACTTGTTCATTATAACATCAATCAAACTTTCAAAAGCTCCCATTAAGCTATTATCATTCATATAATCATAAAATATAATATAAGGAAATTCTACCTGACAAGCATTTTGCCTCTTCTGTACATTCACTGTAGGAGATCAAGTAATGGTCAGGTTGTCCCCCTTCACTATTATAATATTGTCCGTACAATATTACGATCACTAGCTGGTTACCTTCACTATCAACCTTGTATAATGGCCTCTCTGGAACTATTGTAAACTATCATTCTATAATTTATCCTCAATCACAATTATTTAACCATTAAACTTAAAAAACTTTAAAAAGTCATAAAAACATGAGAAAGGTGACCAGTAACTCTAAAACGAAACTACCCATTGGTCTATTGCGTTCAAATATTCATACTCAACCAATAAGATGTCTGAATTTAAAAATAGCTTACAAAATCCTTTTTTTCATAAACAACTGAACACTTTATGTATCTGTTAATAATATAATGACTGTTAGATGAATTAAACAAACTTAAAGATTTATACTAATATATGATTAATTTCAATTATAGAATCTGACTTAATGGAAGTTTAATCAAAATCAGAAATGTGAAGTTGTCGGCCTAGCAGCGTGGAGTTGGCACCTTAAGAGGCCCAGCACCAAGAAGTTTGCAGTCTAGCGGCCCTGGGGCCTTTGCATTTAAAGTTGTTAAAATTTTGTATAAATAAGATGGCCATCATGGCCCTTATATCACACACCTGATCATTAAGTTTTCAATGACAAGGAACAATTACTATTGTTAGCTACGAATGAAAAGTAGATATAATGTCTCCATTTTAAAATGATATCATAATGTTCTTATATTCACCGGAAACAGTGTAATGTAAACAAGGTTTTTCCATATTTGGACTGTGTCATCTATTTTTGTTTTTGCTCCAGATCGATGACCCATATTTGAACTGGACATAAAAATCATTTAAACAACCTTGCTGATTAAATTTCCACCATATTTGGGCTGAAAATATTACATTTATAGCATAACCATGTTTGTTTTCCATATTTGGAATAAATAGATGACACATATTCAAAGTTGCTAGAAATAAATATAAAAATCTTTCTGACCAATTTCAAGAATATGTGGGCTGAAAATATTGCCTCTAGAGTGTCAAGATAAATTCTGATATTTCTGGTGCTAGATTTGTAAACCTTGTCACATAAGATGTGGTTGATGATCAGAAACATATATTTAAGCTTGAAGTAGAAACCTTAAAAAATAAAGAAGTTATAACGAAAAAGATGTTGTTGTTTAAAAACATTAATCAGAAATCTGGACATGGCTGCCGATGAGTATATGCTCTGTATAGTCAAGCATATAATAATGTGCATAATCTCCATACTGTCATCTATCCATATTTCAAGTTTGATTAAAATATTGTCTGTCCTTTTTAAGTTATCACCAATATTGTTATTTTTGCCATAGCAACAAAAATTTTCAACAGAGGAAGAAAAACAAGAGGGCCATGATGGCCCGGAAATCTTTCACAAGTATAAAGGCCCCTGGGCCAAGGCCAATTTTAAACCAGTGGCTTTATTTGAACAAATTTGGTAGACACCCATAAGAAGATGTTTCATCTCTAGCTCTTTGGGGTTTTTATAAGAAGATTTTTTAAGCTTTTACTATACATAAAGGGAAAAACAATGACTCCATCCCCCCCCCCCCCCCCGGAGGGGTCAATTTTGACCCCAGGGCTTTTATTTGAACAAACTTGGTAGCCACTCACTAGAAAATATTATATTATGTTTAGTATCTAAACTCTAGCTCTTTGGTTTTTTATAAGAAGATTTTTTAAGTTTTTACTATACACATATAAGGAAAATCAATGACCTCTACAGCAGGGCAATTTTAACCCAAGGTCCCTTATTTGAACAATCTTGGTAGACACCCATTAGAAGATGTTTCATGCTAAATACCTTAGCTCTAGCTCTTTTGGGTTTTTAAAAGAAGATTTATTAAGTTTTAACTATATACATAAAGGGAAAAACAATGACCCCCTAGTTTTGACCCCAGGGCTTTTATTTGAACAATCTTTGTATACACTTACTAGAAAATGTTTCATGCTTAATATGTAAACTCTAGCTATTCGGTTTTTTTCAAAGAAGATTTTTAAGTTTTTGCTATACTCGTATAAGAAAAATCAATGTCCCCCGGGGCGGGGCCAATTTTGACTCCAGGGCTTTTATTTGAACAAACTTTGAAGACATTCACTAGAAGATGCTACGTGCTTAATATCTAAACTCTAGCTATTTGAGTTTTTTCAAAGAAGATTTTTCAATTTTTGCTATAGTTTTACACATATAGGGAAAATGAATGATGTAATTCTTGCAATATTGGTGCTAGAGTTATGAACCTCATCATATAAGATGTGGATGATGATAAGGTAATATATTTGAAGTATGAAGTTGATCCCTTAAGAAATAAAGAAGTAACAGTAAAAATAGTATTTTTTCTGGAAAATTCAAAGTTCAAGGGGAGATAAACCTGAAAATATTGGAGCTAGAGTTATGAACCTTGTCACATAAGATGTGGGTGATGATAAGGTAATATATTTGAAGTATGAAGTTTATCCCTTAAGAAATAAAGTAGGAACAGTAAAAATAGTATTTTTTAAGGAAAATTCTATGTTAAAGGGGAGATAAATCTGAAGATTTTGGCGCTAGAGTTATGTACCTTGTCAAATAAGATGTGGTTGATGATAAGGAACACATAATTGATTTTTGAAGTTGATCCATTTAGAAATAAAGAAGTAACAGTAAAAATAGTATTTTTTCTGGAAAATTCTAAGTTCAAGGGGAGATAAACCTGAAAATATTGGTGCTAGAGTTATGAACCTTGTCACGTAAGATGTGGTTGATGATAAGGAACATATATTTGAAGTATGAAGTTTATCCCTTAAGAAATAAAGAAGTAACCGTAAAAAATAGTATTTTTTAAGGAAAATTCTATGTTCAAGGGGAGATAAATCTGAAAATATTGGCGCTAGAGTTATGAACCTTGTCACGTAAGATGTGGTTGATGATAAAGAACATATATTTGAAGTATGAAGTTTATCCCTTAAGAAATAAAGAAGTAACCGTAAAAAATAGTATTTTTTAAGGAAAATTCTATGTTCAAGGGGAGATAAATCTGAAAATATTGGCGCTAGAGTTATGAACCTTGTCAAATAAGATGTGGTTGATGATAAGGAACATATATTTGAAGTTTGAAGTTGATACCTTAAGAAATGACAAAGTTATAGTGAAAAATATTTTACTGCACCAAAACTTTAATCCGACGCGGACGCCACCACCACTTCGTATAGTCGAGCTAAAAATGACATGCCAATTCTACCCTTAAGTTTCATACAAGAAGCATGGCAATACCATGAAACCAGGCCCCATGTTCACAAAGATTTAAGGATCAGGATCAAGATCAGGATCAAATTTAAAAACTCAAATATTCTTCATTAATTATCCTCATAGATGAAATATATAATATTAATTTGATAAATAAAATAAGTAATGAAATTCTAAAATAAACTTATAGTTATTTTTGCAAGATAAAGGCATTTACAGATAATCCAAATATTGATCCTGATCCTGAAATTGATATTATTTTGATCCCAATATTTTTGTATTTGTTTTATTTGTTGATTTTGTCCTAAAATAGGTTGGTTTCTTTGCAAATCAGCAAATTTTTGCATTTTTAATATGTATCATTTAATTCTAGCACAATATGATAAATAGTAACATTAAACAATGAAAATAAAACCAGGATCACTTTATCCTGATAGTGAACACAGGGCCAGGTTTTCAATTATCAACATTATAGAAAGTTGTGTTGTAGACAGAAATACAGATACAAGTAACTTACAACACAACATATAACTATGTGCAATATAAATTATAAATACTGGAACAACTATAGATATAAGCATGTTTTTTGTAATTATAGCAGATGCAAAATATAGCAATGATATCTTGGCTTTGATCCTGGTGGGATGGGGGCCCTAAACAAATCTCAAACAAAATCTTCACATCAGCATTAACAATTTTTTTTAAATATCTCACTTTAAACTCCACTTATCAACCTGAAACTATTTTTAATGACCTTGATACTATTGGGCTCAAAAGCAAGTCAAAGTAAGGCTTTCAAATAGGAATGCTATACAACAAGTTTAATAAAAGTATCTTACTTTAGTTATTGACCCTACATCAATTTTCTATTTTTAATAACAGTTACCTTGGGTTTGAGCCTAGGGCTAAGCGTAAGCTATCTTAAGCATGGTATAAACATAAGCTTAATTTAAACAATGTTTCTTTGAACTACGTCATTCTGAACTCCAGTTATTGACCAGACACTGATTTTCTATTTTTAGTAACAGTGACCCTTACCTTTATACTGAGGCCCAAAAGCAATCCCAAGGAGAGCCTAACAAAAGCTTATAATACACATAGTTACACTGAAATATCTAATTCCAAACTCTAGTAATTGACAGGAAAACAATTCTCCTTGATTTTATGGGACTCAAAAGCAATACCAAGGGAGGTCTTCATAAAAGCTTGACAGCAAGTTTCATTGAAATGTCTCATTACAAAATAAAGTACATGTAATTGGCCCCGAAACAGATTTTCTATTTTTAGTAACAGTAACCTTGACCTTAGGGGGTCCAAAAGCCATCCCATGCTAGGCCTTTAAAAAAGCTTTCTATACACCAAGTTTCATTTAAATATCTCATTCCAAGATCTTATTATTGACCAGAAACCAATTTTCAAAAGGCAATAACTCTAGAATCATGAAGTACAGAGTACCGGTTATTGTGCACTGCTCTCCTTTTTAATGAGATCTATCATCCTATGAAGTTTCAAGTCCATAGCTTTTATAGTTTAGGTGAAATGGCTGGGACAAAATAAAGTATTATAATTAACAAAGGGCAATAACTCTAAAATCATGAAGTACAGAGTACAGGTTTTTGTGCACTGCACTTCTTCTCAATGAGATCTATCATCATAATTATGAAGTTTCATGTCTAAAGCTTTTATAGTTTAGGAGAAATGGCCCGGGCAAGAATGAAATATAAAAAAACAAAGGGCAATAACTAAAAACAAGAGGGCCATGATGGCCCAAAGTCGCTCACCTGTATATAGGTCCCCGGAGCGGGGCCAGTTTAAACCCCAGGGCTTTTATTTGAACAAACTTGGTTGACACCCATTAGAAGATGTTTCATGCTAAACATCTAAGGTCTAGCTTATTGGGTTTTTTTAAAACAAGATTTTTTATGTATATATATGTGTGTGTGTGTGTGTGTGTGTGTGTATGTATGTATGTATGTATGTATGTATCTATATATATATATATATATATATATATATATATATATATATATATATATATACATATTTTTATATATATATGTATATATATATATATATATATAATATACATACATATATATATATATATACATACATAAATATACAATATATATATACAATATAGATACATACATATATATATATATATTTCATATATACACACACACCAAAAAATGCAATACATATATATATATATATGTATGTATGTATATTGTATATATATAATATATATATATAAATTACATATATATATATATATATATGTATATAATATGTATATATATATATATATATGTATGTATATATATTATATGTATACAGTCAAACGTGTATTAAGCGACCGGGCAAGGGAAACACCAAAAACAGTCGCTTAATGAAACGGTCTCTTAAGACAGTCAGCATGATATAAAAGTCAAAATTTATAAATGACATCTTTTTATTCGGTGAAATTGTTTTTCAACTTCATTTTTATATAAATGTTGAAAAAAGTACGCTCCGATAATCTAAACGGATGGAAATGTAAAAAAATAACTTTCTGATATTTATTGACAAAACAGTTTCAAGATCCATTACGTACATGTTTGACATTTTTTCCAGAATTTTTTAACTTCTCCGTTGTTTTCTGTTGTTTTATTTTGTTTTGTTTACAGTTAGATGGCCCCTATCCCTTATTTGGTAGTGTGGACGGACGGTACGCTCCAGGGGCATAAAAAAACTAATTTTATTTGCCTTATTAATGTTAATTAGGTTTCAAATTTTTAACAGACCATATTTGTCACAAGACCATTTTTCCAAACAGAGGTTTGACAATACAAATTTGGCAAACAAGGTGTAAAATAATATAAATTAAAAAGAACAGAAAAATAAATTAAAAATCTTTAAAACAGCCCCGAATTTCATTTTACAGCATGAGGTTACACAGAAAATCATGTATAAAAAAATGTATTTTTTTATATATCTGTGCAAATGCAAAATACATTTTCTTGAGAAAGAGGTAGGGGCGTAAACTTAGAAATTAAGAAATGAACAATTTTTAGGGACTGTATTTACTCATCTACAAGACAGCTCGGTTATAAGACAGGTATAGAATTTTACTCTTATACTGGCAGAAGTTTTTCTACATATTTTGTCATCCATTTGTAAGGCAAATCGTGTGGAATAAGACTGACTTGGCCATGTCTTGTAGACAAGTAAATTGTACAGCCTAGGGTTAAAAGCATCACCGTCCTTTGTTGACTTAAACGAAACAACAGTTATTACACACTTGAAGGTACATGAAGGTGAAGGCAAGAAAAAGCATGCATTATATAGGATTATATACCAGCTCTCGTTTTGAATCTAAATTTTTCCCACACTAAGCCACCACTGAGTTTATTTGTTTCCAAAGAAACAGCGAATCTTAAATCAGCAGTGTCATGTGATTTTTGTAATATACGACTGGTTCTGTTTTCACACCCTTCTGTTATGCTGAAAGTGGACCAGTCAAAAATGTCCTGCAACAAAGAAACGATTCAAATTAAGAATGTATTGTACTGATCACCTTAACTTATCTAACATAAATAATGACACAAGGATTTCACATGTAGTACATTATGACTGTAATGTTTCGTACTATCACAAACGCATAAACTCTTCCAAAGAAAGGCAAACAAGAATTTCCAATCCATATTAATTAACATTTTAACATGTCAAATACATATTTCTAGAGGCACCTGGCAATTCATGCCTGAACTGTAGCAAACAATATTACGGTATTTTTTTTTTTTAATTTCATATACAATTTGCCATTCAAGGGCACACAAGGCTGCCAAAAATTTGTTTTATTAAACTACAAATCTGGCCAATTCTAGCATTACTTGGGTAATCACAAGGAATGTATTTGTAAACACCCATCAAATATTTAAATAAATATACGTTTTTCATTGATTAAAGATTCATTGATTATTTGATTAAAGAGGCACCCCTCCAGATATGTAAAATAAGTCTTGAAAAATTCAAAGGTAACAAAGATATATAAATAAAAATACTATATAACAGGAGAAATATACGGTGAATGTATCATCTAAAATATGAGAATTTATCTACCTATACCCCAATTTTTAACAGAGTAAGGGTTTTCTGCATATTTTGACAAGTCAAAGGTTTTTCTGCAACTTAATCTAAATCATTTCAATTCTATACTTTTAAAACAAATTCACATTCACTCCTTAAATCAAGATTTGATTAAAAAAAAATATATAAAAAAAAATTGAGATAAATCAGAAGGTATGTTGCTTTAAACTTAAAGTAATAAAAGTAAATGTCATCATCATCAAATGACATGTATGTTTTTCTACCTTACAGTGAACCATTGGATTTGTACCATTGAATGACATGTATGTTTTTTTACCTTACAGTTAACCATTGGATTTGTACCATTGAATGACATGTATGTTTTTTTACCTTACAGTTAACCATTGGATTTGTACCATTGAATGACATGTATGTTTTTTTACCTTACAGTGAACCATTGGATTTGTACCATTGAATGACATGTATGTTTTTCTACCTTACAGTGAACCATTGGATTTGTACCATTGAATGACATGTATGTTTTTCTACCTTACAGTGAACCATTGGATTTGTACCATTGAATGACATGTATGTTTTCTACCTTACAGTGAACCATTGGAATTTGTACCATTGAATGACATGTATGTTTTTCTACCTTACAGTGAACCATTGGATTTGATTGTACATGTATGTTTTTCTACCTACAGTGAACCATGGATTTGTCATTGAATGACATGTATGTTTTTCTACCTTACAGTGAACAATTGGATTTGTACCATTGAATGACATGTATGTTTTTCTACCTTACAGTGAACCATTGGATTTGTACCATTGAATGACATGTATGTTTTTCTACCTTACAGTGAACCATTGGATTTGTACCATTAATTGACATGTATGTTTTTTTACCTTACAGTGAACCATTGGATGTGTACCATTGAATGATTTTTCATTATCTATGAGGCACCAATAGACAGTAGCTGATGTAATATTGCGGCAAATTTGGGAACTTGTACCCCATGAAACGTCAACAACTTTATCACCAACCTCCACTGATACCCACTCAGGTTTTAGTCTTTGTCCTGTAACAATACAATATTACTTCTCTAAGATTACAGTTTAAAAGTTTCTCTGTTATGCATTATTTTGATCATTAACATCATTTAAAAATGTGATTTTAAATCTAACTTCCTGCAATTTGTCAGTTTGACTTTTCAAACAAAGAGAGCTATTATACCCACCCAGATATAAAAAAAATATATAAGTTTTTGGGTTTTAAGACTGTATCTCCAAAACTATTGAATTGAATGTGTTAAAACTACACAAAGAACCCATAACTCTGATTTCCTTTTTCTGGAACATACTTATGCCCCTTTTTCAACTTGGAAAGTTTTTATGTTTAAGCTGATACCTCTATAACTACAGAAGGGAATGGACTGAAACTTTACGTGCCTGTTCTCTGTGATAATTTTACATAATTGGCAAAGTCCCATAACTCTGTTTGCTTTTTGGACCTTTTTTTTTAGAAAAGTTGTCTGAAGGACACATGTGCTCAAACATAACACTTCACACAGAGCAAATCTTTGCTAAATCTGGGGCCACAATTGTGATTTTCATTTAATTTGCATAAAAACCCAGGTGTGAAAGTTCACATGCTTACAACTTTTCTTAGAAAGTTTTATTGTTCTTGCAGGTTTCTTTTTGGATTTACACATTACAACAAGTCTGGAAATGCAGTTTTTTGCTAAATCAGGGGGTATAACTCTGCTAATCTTACTTATAAGGTTTCACAGTCTAGTGGTTAAACTTTTGGTGATATTAGACACTAGTCTAAAATGGTAATCTCCTCTTAATCAGGGGCCGTAACTCTGATCTCCAATTAAATTGAACATTGTACACCTTCATACACAATGAAAACATCAACATGTCTTTTGAAATAAATGGAACAGTCCCCTATAAGCTGTTACCATACAAAAACCTCCTTATTCCTAGGTAACAGTCTGACCAGGCTCTATACTGTTGGTAGCAGATTTTTTTATTTTGATATTGAAACCTCTTAAACTTTGAAATAAATGTCTCAAATTCAAAGCAAGTCAAATTCATTACAAAAATTCGTTAAGACTTAAAGATGAAGCAATTTTTATACATCAATTTTTTTTTATGTCTAAAAAAATCAGTAAAAATGTTACCTTTGCTCCAATGTGGTATAAAAAGTTCACTGCTGTTCTTGGACATTCCTTCACTGTTTATCAATGTCACATCTATCTTGTAATTCTCTAACATACTTAATGGCATAAGGGATGAGGACACAGACAACCCGGTAACATTCTTTGTCATTGGCACAATCAAGCGTTTCAATCTGTATTCCGGCTGGTTGATATATATGTTTCTCTTCTTGATGTGTCCATGCCTGCTGGACAAACTTGCTTCATTGTCAATCTCCTCAACATTTATCTTATAACCAATGAATGGTCCATTCCAAAACTTTCTTAGAGGGTTCTGAAAACAAATGTACCCCTTGTTAACTAGTCTAAAGTCTAGACTAGTAAAGTCTGCTGTTGGAATTTAAAGGCTTAGAAGAAAATATGAGTTTTTATACTTTTTTACCGTTAGAAATCATCAAAAATGAATTATCATTTTGATAGTTGACATATCAATTTTCAATCAGCACAGAAAAGCATAGCCACTTAGAATGAAACTGAAACAACAAATATTTCACCATTCTACTCAATCCTTTTTTCAATTTGATTATGTTGTGTATATATGTTTGATAGGAATAAAATACACTTTACCTTCCAGTAAATTACAGGACACATAGCCTCATCACCACACGCTTGCAATAAAAAAGAGCCAGTTGTTACAGAAACAGACCGCTCTGACACTGAAAAAAACAAAAAAACATTTTCCATGAAGTACACATATGTTGCTGATGTTATACAATCTGTGACAAAATTCCATGTTTTATTTAGTGGTTTCAGTTTTGTAAGGTTATCTCCTATTCATAGTAGGATTTTTACCACTTCACACCATTGTTATACAGAAAATACAAAAGAAAAGTATCTCTTCCATATATATGTAGGTTTATTACCCTTCCAGATTTTTTCCATCTTTTTGATTGGATATTGATCCGTCGAAAGAAATTGATATTACCGAGCCAGACGGGTAATATACACACTAAATATACCCGTTGGGTACCCCATGTTGTAAACAACATGCCCTGTGGCGATGCGCGCACGGTTTGCTTTTACCGCTGTAAATTCCGATTTTTAACTGTCAAATGATAAATATTTACCAAAATAGAGTAATGATACATAATTATTCTCATCAGTACTGAAAACAAATATGACCTTGTGAAAGCTTGATATTAATTCCAAACAAGAGCTGTCAGCTCGACTATTCTTAGTGCTTGATAGTAAAAAAAATGCTTGATACAGTTACCTCCTCCTGTTTACAGGTTGGGGTCATGATGGTGAACAAGTGTGCAAAGTTTCAAAGCCATATGTCAATGGACTTTGAAAATATTTGAACTATTACAAAAACTTTAACATAAATTCTAAGTCAAAAAAGGGGCATAATTCTGTCAAAATGCTTGATAGAGTTACCTCCTCCTGTTTACAAGTTGGGGTCATGATGTTGAACAAGTGTGCAAAGTTTCAAAGCCATATGTCAATGGACTTTGAAAATATTTGAACTATTACAAAAACTTTAACGTAAATTTTAAGTCGAAAAAGGGGCATAATTCTGTCAAAATGCTTGATAGAGTTACCTCCTCCTGTCTACAGGTTGGGGTCATGATGGTGAACAAGTGTGCAAAGTTTCAAAGCCATATGTCTATGGACTTTGAAAATATTTGAACTATTACAAAAACTTTAACATAAATTCTAAGTCGAAAAAGGGGCATAATTCTGTCAAAATGCTTGATAGAGTTACCTCCTCCTGTCTACAGGTTGGGGTCATGATGGTGAACAAGTGTGCAAAGTTTCAAAGCCATATGTCAATGGACTTTGAAAATATTTGAACTATTACAAAAACTTTAACATAAGTGGTTACGCCGACGCCGACGCTCGGGTGACTGCAATAGCTCTACTTATTCTTATCGAATAGTCGAGCTAAAAAGTGCGTTCAACAGATGACTCCTTTTCTCTTGTTTACATTTGTTAGGTTCGAAAGAAAATACGTCATGTATTTATGTGACGTCATGTTGTGGTGAAGGGGTACCCTAAAGGGAGTCTTATTTCGACGTTTCATTTGAAGTAGCAATGATTTATATTAAAATCGTTTTTAAGTAACTCGGCAGGGGAAGGGTAATAAAATTATTATTTTGGTTTTGGAGTGATATATGTGGATATATTACCTGCCAAGATAAAATATCACCCTCGCCTAACGGCTCGGATGATATAAAATCTTAACAGGTAATATATCCACATATATCACTCCAAAACCAAAATAACATATAATGTTGAGATTTTCAAAATTCAAACAATAAAGTTGTTAACTTTACACATCAGATATTAATTCCATAGCATTTTTGCTCTGAAACTAATGTTTAGATATTTCTCTTAAATATGTTTTAATGAAAATACTAATGGAGATTTTTTTTCGTAAAGATAAATGTCTAACAAGAATTGAACGTAAAATGGCAATTATTTACCCTCACCAATTAGTCTAATATGTTTATTTTGTTTTAACTGTTTGCCTTACAGAAAGATATAATTTTACAATATTTTATGAAATTATAATTGGCTACATTACCTGTTGTTGGTGTAAGAAAGGGTAAAGTATTTGATTCACTCCAGTAAATATCTCCAGTAGCTGCTGACGGCTTCACTAGAACTGTCACAGTATAGTTTGTATATGGTATAAGATCTATGAGACTGTATTCTTTACTGCGTTCAGTTGCATTTGTTATCATCTGAAAAATGAAATCCAAATAAAACATTTCCTTCATAATGGAGCATGAATAACCTGCACAAATACCCAATGATATGATTATTTGATCTCTAAACATTTACTAACACACTTTTTAGAACTTGAATAAGATTGAACTTGTCAAAAACAGACTGTGTCTTATACTGAAGTAAGTGAGAAAAAAATCGATGCCAGTAACTTAAGGCTAAAAATCACTAAGATACCAATTAAACAATTCTATGCACTTTTCTATACCCTATATTAAAGCTGCTAATATGATTATTTACCTTCTATTTTTACTACATGTACAAATAATATAAACAGGTCAGGTCTCATCGCAAGGGAGTCCGGTCAAAGTGACTTCCCTCTTTCTCAAGATGGAAGAAGCAACTTTGCCAAAAAGTATTAAATCACAATCAATTATTGCACAGTGATGCAAAGTGTAGAGTTGCAGGGCTGCTGATTATCATAAGCCAATCAGAGCATAGCTTATATAGAAGCATGAATCAATAGTTTGTCAACACTTTTAGTCTAAGACATGCTTATTAGTTAATTGAATGGACATTTTTACTTAACAAGGTTTATCCATTATGGCTGGTGGATAATGTAAATACATGTGTTATTCTCAAATTAACAAAGAACAGCACTGGATGTAAATACTGTATGCTATGGAGTTTTCACTACTATCAAAAAACAACAACAAGTAAGCTACATTTTTGACAGCCTTAAAAACTACATCATCTCTTTTTTTTTGGGAATAAATGAATTAAAATTGATAACATTCATGATAACAAATAACAAGATGGCCATGATGGCCCTGAGTCGCTCACCAGAAACAACTGCTTTTCAGTGTTGGAATGTCAATATATTCTAATATTTAATTTGAGCATAGAATATGTTTAAACAATAATTTAAAGAAATGCCATGACCTGGGGCATTTAAGCTTTAGCTTAAACGGGGCTAATCAAATTAATATGACCAAACTTGATAAAAGACTACCCAAGAATGCTACAAAGTTTGGTGATCATCTTAACAATTATTTCAGTAGGAAATGATGTTTGAAGGCTTTTTCTATTTTTAGCTTTTGAGGCCCCTAAAAGGGGCTAATCAAATTAATATAAGCAAACTTGATAAAAGAGTACCAAAGAATGCTACAGACAAAGTTTAGTGATCATCTATCAATTGGTTTTGAAGTAGAAGATGTTTAAAGGTTTTTCTATTTTTAGCTTTAGCGGCCCCTAAAAGGGGCCAATCAAATTAATATAAGCAAACTTGATAAAAGATTACCCAAAAATGCTACAGACAAAGTTTGGTGATCATCCATTAATTAGTTTTGTAGGAGAAGATGTTTAAACGGATTTCTATTTTTAATTTTAGCGGCCCCTAAAAGTGGCTAATCGAATTAATATGAGCAAACTTAATAAAAGACTACCCAATAATGCTACAGACAAAGTTTGGTGATCATCCATCAATTAGTTCTGTAGCAATAGACGTTTAAATGTATATCTATTTTAAATTTAAGCGGCCCCTAAAAGGGGCCAATCAAAATAATATGAGCAAACTTGATAAAAGACTACCCAACAATGCTTCAGACAAAGTTTGGTGAACATCCATCCATTAGTTCTGTAGAAATAGACATTTAAAGGTATTTCTATTTTTAGCTTAAGCGGCCCTATAAGGGGCCAATCAAATTCATATGAGCAAACTTGATAAAAGACTACCCAAGAATGCTACAGACAAAGTTTGGTGAACATCCATCAATTAGTTCTCTAGAAATAGACATTTAACGGTATTTCTATTTTTAGCTATAGAGACCCCTAAAAGGGGCTAATCAAATTAATATGAGCAAACTTGATAAAAACTACCCAATAATGCTACAAACAAAGTTTGGTGATCATCCATCCATTAGTTCTGTAGAAGAAGATGTTTAAAGGTTTTTCTATTTTTAGCCCTAGTGACCCCTAAAAGGGGCCAATTAAATTCATATGAGCAAACTTGATAAAAGACTACCCAACAATTCTAAAGACACACGGGGGCCTCCGTGGCCGAGTGGTTAAGGTCGCTGACTTGAGATCACAGGTCCCTCACCGCTGTAGGTTCGATCCTCACTCGGGTCAATTTCTTTCATGTGAGGATTCTGGAAGTCATACAGCTGGCTTACGGAAGGTCGGTGGTTCTACCTAGGTGCCCGCTCGTGCCTGAAATAATGCCAGAAGGGGCACCTGGGGTCTTCCTCCACCAATAAAGCTCGAAAAATTCGACGGAAAAATCTCGGCGGGACGCTCTAGGATGGCCGGACTTGAGTGTACGGTCGCCCATATGGGCTTTCCGGCGGCGACCTTAAATAAACGCATTAAAAAAAAAAAAAAAAAAAATGCTACAGACAAAGTTTGGTGATCATCCATCCATTAGTTCTGTAGAAGAAGATGTTTAAAGGTTTTTTCTATTTTTAGCCATAGAGACCCCTAAAAGGGGCCAATCAAATTAATATGAGCAAACTTGATAAAAGACTACCCAAGAATGCTACAGACAAAGTTTGGTGATCATCCATCAATTAGTTCTGTAGAAGATGTTTTAAGGTTTTTCTATTTTTAGCTCTGCTGATCCCTAAAAGGGGCCAATTGGAATGACATGAGCAAATTTAAGTGTGACTGTCACAAGGATGCTACAGACCAAATTTGAAGTAAATCTGCCTAGCAGTTTCAGAGAAGAAGACGATTGTTGACGCATGACAACGGACGCCGGAGCATCCCCCTTTGATACTAATAGCTCACCCTGAGCCTTAGGCTCTGGTGAGCTAATAATGTGGATATTTTGGTAAGTCAAACTTGTCATTTCGTTTAAAATGTCTGAAGTATTGTAAACATTTAATGAAAATCAAATCAAGTATGTTTAAATGTGTAACCAGTGGGGCCTTACCAGTAACACAACTCGCCATAACCATAACAGTAAATGTATGAAGTATTTAGTCACTGGTAGTACTAGAAATTTATAGAAATATCAAATTCTAGGATCAGCCATACTAATTTTCAAAATCACCTTAAACAAAACTCTGAAGTTGACTTTTCAGGTTGGGGTCATGATGGTGAACAAGTGTTTTCAAAGCCATATGTCTATGGACTTTGAAAATATTTGAACTATTACAAAAACTTTAACGTAAATTCTAAGTCGAAAAAGGGGCATAATTCTGTCAAAATGCTTGATAGAGTTACCTCCTCCTGTCTACAGGTTGGGGTCATGATGGTGAACAAGTGTGCAAAGTTTCAAAGCCATATGTTTATGGACTTTGAAAATATTTGAACTATAACAAAAACTTTAACGTAAATTCTAACTCGAAAAAGGGGCATAATTCTGTCAAAATGCTTGATAGAGTTACCTCCTCCTGTCTACAGGTTGGGGTCATGATGGTGAACAAGTGTGCAAAGTTTCAAAGCCATATGTCAATGGACTTTGAAAATATTTGAACTATTACAAAAACTTTAACGTAAATTCTAAGTCGAAAAAGGGGCATAATTCTGTCAAAATGCTTGATAGAGTTACCTTCTCCTGTCTACAGGTTGGGGTCATGATGGTGAACAAGTGTGCAAAGTTTCAAAGCCATATGTCAATGGACTTTGAAAATATTTGAACTATGACAAAAACTTTAACATAAGTGGTTACGCCGACGCCGACGCTCGGGTGACTGCAATAGCTCTACTTATTCTTATCGAATAGTCGAGCTAAAAAGCGCAACTGTTTTTAAATTACCTTAGTAAAGTTATCCCACTCTGATTTAATCTTTATTTCATAGTCCATAGCAAAAACAACCTTATCACCAGTAGTCAAACCATCTGGACCCTGCCAACTGACTGTGACAACATTATTGGTGCTATTTATAGTAACATTCAGGTTGACAACAGGATCTGGTTTTACTGAAACAAAAACATGTACAATATATCTACATATAATTCATAGATAAAGAGTTTAAATTTTTTAGTCATCTCAAGCATTAAGTTCTATATCAACATCATCAAAGAATTTAGAAGCTTACACATTTGATTAAGGAAATTTAAATCTTTCATAGTTACAAAAACACCAAAACAACTAGTTTTCAATTCATAATATTTATATTTTGGTAAAGTTTCCTGGTTTACTAGGGAGGAGAAAGACATCAGATGTCCCTGCCTGCATTAAACAAAAAATAGCACAGACGTGAGTAGAACCACTGACCTTCTGTAAGCAGGCTGGATAGTAAATCCTCACGTGACATAAGTCGAACCTACTTCTGTCAGTGCCCTTTAACCATAGACATAGTCAAAAACTGCTTCATTTATTAAACTCATCATCAACATCACAAACTTATATAGGCAATGATTCATTTAAATCATAAAAATCATACAGAACCAATCACCAACACGAAAGGCATAACCTGATTTTCCCTCAGGGAGATCACACACAGGAGCCAACAGCAATTAGGAGGTTTCAAGTTAAACTGACACCAAGGTTAAAGGTCACATATTAAAAAAAAAATTACCTTGGAAAATAAATAATCTCTTTTATTAAAACATTGTGGTAACAGCAGACATATGGCTATGCTAGATACTTTTTCTATTAACATATGAATTTAAGTAAGTAAAGGGCCATAACTGAGAATTTTTTCAAAAGTTTTTACTGACAATATGACACATCAAGCACTATAAATGATTATAATACTGGCTAATGAACTTGAGGTTTAAAGTGTTTCAGGGTCATGAAAACTACTGAATATAATGTCATAAAAAAGAAACAATTTAAGTTAGTAAACAATTGAAATGTCTTAAAATTGCCTAATTTTCATATTGGCTATAATTTGGTCTTTCTCATTCATGTAACTAAAATCCCTTTCATGTTTAGTGGCAATTATTTAAACACAGATGTGGCTATTACAATCCTGACCTTCACTTGCCATCAACAATGACCTTGATCTTTAAGGTGATGTATCCTAATCATAGGTATTGAAATTTGATCATATTAGTGCAGTATTATGTGTTATTACTTACATTCAGAAATAAGCCTGTATTATGGGTTCTGATTTGTGCCATTCGTGTTTTTGCCCCGCGCCCCAGCCAAGCGAAAAGTGGAAAACAAAGTTAAAACAGCTGGGGTGCGGAGCAAAAACACGCTAATTAGTGAGGGCGCTGGGCGAAGTTTAATAAATAAACTTTGCCCTGTGAGGGCGGAGTGAGATTTAAAAAATAAAACTGCGGTGTCGGGGGTCAAAAACATGCTAATCAGCGGGGCGCAGGACAAAGTTTTATTAATTTAACTTAGCCCCCCAACCCAGCTTATTAGCGTGTTTTCGTCCAGCATTCCCTCCAAGTCCCGAGCGAAAACACGCTAATTATTAGTTTTCGCTCCACTCCCCGGCTGTTTTATTTCTTAAATCTCGCTCTTGGCCCCCGCGGAGTGAAATTTTATTTATTTAAAATTGGCCCGCGCCCCCGCTTATTAGTGTGTTTTCGCTCGGTGCCCACACCATTGAAACTTGTTAATTTGCAACTTTTCGCTTGGGTCGCGGGGCAAAAACACAAATGGCACAAACCAACCAACATACTGTATACATGTCTATAACTTGATAAGAAGAATTCATCAGGAAAAATTTATTATCCTTGTAGAATCAGTGTAAATATTTAAAGTTTGAAATTCAGTTTAAACTCTTCATCAGCCCTTATATTAATATAACATTTCAGAAAAAAAAAACATACTTAAAGTTACAAACTTTTAAGGTACAGGTATTTACCTATAGACTTGTTTGCTTGTATTTTGAAGGTTTCAATTACTTTCACGCCATAGTCAATATTTTCACCTTTCACAGAAATGTCATATCTAAAATTCTGACCAAAATAATTTTTGTTCATTTTTCCACATATGAGGCTTAAATCTAAACCATTTGAGCAATTGACCACATCTGAACCCCAAATCCTGCAAAACAAATAAACATATACATTTCAACAAAACATATTTATCTATTTTCAAACACATTTTTTACATCCCTAAAGCTATATACATGTACAACTTCAGAAAAATGTATGTTCAGAATTATGTTGTTATATGTTTTGTAAGCTAAATAGAATATATTGTTAAGCTGGGATTTTTAAGTGATTTATGTGTACCTTTAATGAAATACATGTTCATCATCACTATATACATAAATGTGAACAGGTCAATATAATCTAATGATGTTTTTATCACACAAACTTCATGATTGCTTATTTTATTTCACATTCTTAAACAAGAGCTGCCAGTAAGACAATTCTCAGCGCTTGGTGGTAGCATGATAACCTGATTTATACTGTATCTTCTTACTTTATATACAGGTATATAATTATAATTCTGTAAAAGTTCATACTAGAACCTGTTATCAATTTTGTTCAGTGGCTCATAAATATGTGGAAAGTTTAGAATAGCCCTATTCTCAAAGGGGTATAATTCTTTAAGATACAATAAAATTATGACAAGTAAAATCTTGACCAGGACTTTAATTCACAATAAATCTATAACACAGAGTTATATGTCTACAATAATGATCAAAAAAAGAGATGTGTTAAATTTCTAAGTGATAATGGGGATATGAAGCTGCTGCAAAACAAAATGTTACTCTTTAATCACCACTCATATATAGGTGTGAAGAATATTATCCCACTTTTCTTTTATAATAAAGGTAAAAAACTTTGCTTACTGCTTTGCTTTAATTTGTATGAAGGCCAAATTCTTTTTTTATCTACATGTGAGGTGCGTTTTGGCAAATGTTTAATACAAATAAACAAATATGTTAAGGGGAACATTGCAGATAGACAAGTTCTTGTATTGACCTAATTGTAACATAACCAATTAAACTGAACTCAAATTAAGCAGATATATTTTTCTTAGAATAGTACAAATTTGCTTAAAAATTGTAAGCTAACTTAAACTATATGTCAATATCACAACTCGTGTTGACACTTAGCAGAATCAGACTAGCATATTATTTTTATTTATGTATCTGTGTTTTCTCACCAGACTATAAACCCATTTCACTATTAACTGTTAAATTTTCAATTAAAAATATTAATTGACCATAGAAAGTTCAAACTTTATTAACAAGGCAAGAGGGGATAGGCAATATGAAGATTAGGAGGTGGGTGCTGATTAAACATTACATACAGATATTGATGCACCAAATACCTTATGAACAAAATTAATAAACAAATCACAAACAACAGCAAGACAAAAGCAACATTAGAGCACAGAAAAACAGGCAATTTCATTCTCCTAAAACTATTGTTTAACCTAATCAGGTAGTATTACTTCCTTCTTCATTTGTTTTTTCCAGAGATTAAAGATATTTAAGGTTGAAGGTTATTATATTATCATAAATTAACATAAAAAAAAAACCTTAAATATTTTGAAACAATTCTGAAGGGCAAAAATATCTCTTTTTATTTCAGCTTAAACCTTTAAATTCAGACCTGTTTGACATAAATCATGTAATAACAAATATTTTATTGTATAATTAAAGTGATGATCAGTGTTTATTGGTGTACCGACAAATTAAGATACATTTGAAAATCTGTATGTGCTGCTTAATAGCTTTAGAGAGCTTAATGTTTCTCTACATGAATAAGTTACATCATAATTTAATTACTTTCATAAAAAATTCCAAGCTTGACAAACTTAGTATTTGTCCCATAATAAACAGAAGCAGATGTAGCAGAAGAAATACTGTTATTATTATGGAAGTTTCTCAATGGCTTAATTTTGCCTGTGATATATCATGACGGGCCAGCAACAGGAGATTTAAACCTAGTGTTACTCTGTTAAAAAAGGGGCATGCACCACCACATTAGCACACAAAAAAAGCCCTAGCTATCACCAAAGACAGACACAAGTTACCTATGTTTTCTACATTAAAAACACTAGAAGTTTTGTTAAGACGATTCCTAACCATTACACGAATCTGATACTGGGCGGAAGCTAATAATGTTAATGGCGTAGGCTCATTGTTTCTTCTGTCCAACCAGCATGTGAAATTGTTACGGTTACAGTTAGATTCTGGTATTGTAGTCCAGCTTTGGTTATATCTGTCTCAAACAAAGCAGTTTTGCCAAAGTAAGCAGGTTAGATAAAACTCTAAAACATTAACTTTATTAAAATACATGTATAAATAATAAAAAAAATATTGATAAACATCCTGTTTGATTTCTTTGGAAAATTTAAACATGAATAAAAAGGGTTTTGTAAGATAAAGACTTTTAAAAATGTTTAAAATAAATTAAAATCTGAAAACTTTTTTTTTTAAAAACAAAAAAAACTTGCAACTGAGAGCTTTAAATCATTTTTTGTGAAATAACGGTAAAAGTAATAATATTATTTTCAAATCTAAAATGGTAGTCTATGTGACAAAAAAAAAATTTAGACCCTAAAAAGACTTTTTGACTTTATTTTTGGGGCCAAAATTTTTTGTACATTATCAAATTTTCCTTTTTTTGTTTTGGACGGTTACAAATCCAAAACAGAGCAAATCCATAACAGGAACTCAGTATGTTAATGATATAGCAAATCCATAACAGGAACTCAGTATGTTAATGATATAGCAAATCCATAACAGGAACTCAGTATGTTAATGATATAGCAAATCCATAACAGGAACTCAGTATGTTAATGATATGTTCATTTTATATAATGTTACTATTTCTTTCTTTTTCTGAAAACCAAGACATGTATTACCTCTCAGAGAAATGAAATTCTTTAAAACCCCCTATATGTTGATTGTCACATGTTACTGTACATTAAGTTAACATAACATTTTTTTAACATAAATTAAAATTAAAATTGTAACAACAAAAAATTATAGTTAATGAAAAAATAGCTATGTTATTAAGTTTTAATAGACTTGTCTAATAAATAAATAGGCATTTATTATAACAAGAGGGCCATGATGGCCCTGAGGTCGCTCACCTGTATATAGGCCCCCCCCAACCCCCACCCCCTTCCCCCCAATGTTGCAGGGCCAATTTAACCCAAGGGCTTTTATTTGCACAAACTTGGTAGACACCCATAAGAAGATTGTTTCATGCTAAACATCTAAACTCTAGCTCATTGGGCTTTTTAAAAGAAGATTTTTTTTAAGGCGGAGTTTTTACTATACACACATAGTTATAAAAACAATGAAACCCCTGGGGCCGGGCCAGGGCTTTTATTTGAACAAACTTGGTGTAGACCTTACTAGAAGATGTTTCATGGCTTAATATCTAAACTCTAGCTATTTGGGTTTTTTCAAAGAAGATTTTAAGTTTTTGCTATACACATATAAAGAAATCAATGACCCCCGGGGCGGGGGCCAATTTTTGACCCCAGGTCTTTTATTTGAACAAACTTTGTTAGACACTCACTAAAAGATTGTTTCATGCTTAATATACTTAACTCTAGCTATTTGGGTTTTTTTCAAAAAGAAGATTTTTTAAGTTTTTGCTATACACATATAAGGAAAATCAATGACCCCCGGGGCCGTGCCAATTTTGACCCCAGGGCTTTTATTTGAACAAACTTGGTAGACACCTATTTAGAACATGTTTTTTGATGCTAAATATCTTAGCCATAGCTCTTTTGAGTTCTTTAAATAGAAGATTTTTTTAAGTTTTTACTATATGCATATATGGAAAATCAATGACCCCCGGGGCGGGGCCAATTTTGACCCCAGGGCTTTTATTTTTGAACAAACTTGGTAGACACTTATTAGAACACTGTTTCATGCTAAATATCTTAGCTCTAACTCTTTTGGTTCTTTAAAAGAAGATTTTTTAAGTTTTTTACTATAGCATATAGGGAAAATTCAATGATGCCCCCTGGGGCGGGGCCAATTTTGACCCCAGGGCTTTTATTTTGAACAAACTTGATAGACACCTATTAGAACATGTTTGATGCTCAATATCTTAGCCATAGCTCTTTTGAGTTCTTTAAAAGAAGATTTTTTAAGTTTTTACTATATGCATATAGGGAAAATCAATGACCCCCCCGGGGCGGGGCCAATTTTGACCCCAGGGCTTTTATTTGAACAAACATGGTAGACACCCATTAGAACATATTTCATGCTAAATATCTTAGCTCTAGCTCTTTGGGTTCTTTTAAAAGAAGATTTTTAAGTTTTTACTATATGCATATAGGGAAAATCAATGACCCCCCCGGGACGGGGCCAATTTTGACCCCAGGGGCTTTTATTTTGAACAAACTTGGTAGACACTCACTAGAAGATGTTTCATGCCAAATATCTAAGCTCTAGCTCTTATGGTTTTTTAAAAGAAGATATTTAAAGTTTTTTCTTTCGGTTGCCATGGCAACCAGAGTTCTGCATGGAATTAAATTCTTTGAACAATTTTTAAAGGTGACCACCAAAGGAACATTCCTGTGAAGTTTGGATGAAATTGGCTTAGTGGTGTATGAGGAGAAGTCATTTAAAGTAAAAGTTTACGGACGGACGGACGGACGATGGACGGACGGACGGACGAAAAGCCATCACAAAAGCTCACCCTGTCACTTTGTGACAGGTGAGCTAAAAAAGGTACATCAATAATTACATAAGTTTTTATTAAAAATTAGGTTTTAATTAAAACTGTGATCAAAACAAATCAAACTGAATCACTTAAAAACACAATAAAAGGTAACGTTATCATAATATTAGTGTAAATAAAATTTGAGGAAGAATTACACACAGCACACACACACAAAATTTAAAGAAATGGTAAAATTCACCAAAAACCTCAAATATAATAATATATCACCTTGCTATTTATAGGGTTAAATTATATCTGAAGGGAAGACCTGTAGAAAAGAAGTTGCATGTGTTGACTCATTGATACTTTATTGTAAATTGGTAAATAAAGCAGTTTTAAGTTATAACATAATCAAATATTATGAGACAATATTTCAGCAAGAATGTCCTGATGGCAGTGGATTACACACCAGGCAAGGCAATCATAGTAGTTGTTGATTAAAGTTGAACTTTTAAAAACTTTTTAGCTCTGCCGGTCATTTTTCTCAGCAGACCAATTTTTGGAATATTTTTCACTTTAAAATTTCTTATCGACTTTTTGTTTGTGCTCACGATGTATGCAACAATACTTGAAGTAAAACAAGAATTGGTTTATAAAACACTATCATAACAAGTCATTCTGTTACATGCATCTTACAGTCAAATGCAAGCAGTAGTTAACATATAATCTTTAGCTAACATAGAGATGTTTGTTTCCTATA
The DNA here is from genome assembly GCF_026571515.1 of Ruditapes philippinarum. Lineage (NCBI taxonomy): Eukaryota > Metazoa > Mollusca > Bivalvia > Venerida > Veneridae > Ruditapes > Ruditapes philippinarum. The sequence goes on from NW_026857753.1 coordinate 51,367, forward strand.
TTAAACAAGCCAAGCTTATCTCAGTTAAATTAAAAATTTCATCTCATATATTATAAATTTTTCTATTAGTTTCAAATAATTCAATGAGACTGAATTTTATGTTTAACATATACCAGTATAATCGTAATGATGATACATGAAGATAATGACAGTAAGTCAATATACTCCTCAAATGTGTTGTCTTATCAAATTAATAGACTGTCTCCTATTCAAGGTAGGACAAATCCATTATACAAATACAACAGGTAAAGGTAGAACCATATATAGAATAGTTAAATTAATGTAACTCTATTTTCTTGACATAGCGAGATAAAAATGCTTGATCTTGTGATGTAAAAATATGCCTGTATTAGCATACAAAATCAATAATCATAATATTATGTTTAACATCAGTTAAACTGGCTAGAAAACTCAAGGAAAGGGATAATGAGAAAATCATTGTTTGAAAGTTGGTTTGAAAACTGGAAACAAACACTTCTATCTTGCCCAAAATACATGCATTTCATTACACACTTAGTCAAGCAAAATAGTAGATAGAGTTTATCATTAGAAACATGCATGTATAGTTTTCAATCACCAATAATGCACTTGATTAGACATGGACTAATAGAAATACAAAGTGTAATATAAACAAGATATGTTTGTAAAACATGTATGCCCCCTATCAGCAGCCAATTAGTCATGTGATAAGGTTATTATGCATGACGTCTGACCCAGTGATCAAACAATTAATAAGGGTTATAAAGTATCTACTGGTCATGACCTTGACCTTTGACCCCTTGACCCAAAACTCAATAGGGGTCATCTGCTGGTCACGACCAATCATCATACAAAGTTTGAAGTTCCTAGGCCTAGGCGTTTTTAGTAAATTGATCAGAAACCGTTTTAACCTACAAGGTCAATGTGACCTTGACCTTTGACCCCAAAAACAATAGGGGTCATCTGCTGGTCATGACCAATCAGCATGCCAAGTTTGAAGTTCTTAGGCCTAAGGGTTCTCTTATTATTGATCGGAAACCGTTTTAACATACAAGGTCAATGTGACCTTGACCTTTGACCCCAAAATAAAAGGGGTCATCTGCTGGTCATGACCAATCACCATGCCAAGTTTGAAGTTTCTAGGCCAAAGCGTTCTTTAGTTATTGACCAGAAACCGTTTTTACTTACAAGGTCATTGTGACCTTGACCTTTGACCCCTTGATCCCAAAATCAATAGGAGTAATCTGCTGGTCATGACAAATCACCATACCAAGTTTGAAGTTCCTAGGCCTAAGCGTTCTTGAGTTATTGATCAGAAACCGTTTTTACTTAAAAGGTCAATGTGACCTTGACCTTTGACCCCAAAATCAATAGGGGTCATCTGCTGGTCATGACCAATCACCATGCCAAGTTTGAAGTTTCTAGGCCGAAGCGTTCTTTAGTTATTGATCAGAAACCGTTTTTACTTACAAAGTCATTGTGACCTTGACCTTTGACCCCTTGATCCCAAAATCAATAGGAGTAATCTGCTGGTCATGACAAATCACCATACCAAGTTTGAAGTTCCTAGGCCTTAAGGTTCTTTAGTTATTGATCGGAAACCGTTTTTACCTACAAGGTCAATGTGACCTTGACCTTTGACCCCTTGACCCCAAAATCAATAGGGGTCATCTACTGATCATGACCAATCACCATACCAAGTTTAATGTTCCTAAGCCTTAAGGTTCTTTAGGTATTGATCGGAAACCGTTTTTACCTACAAGGTCAATGTGACCTTGACCTTTGACCCCTTGACCCCAAAATCAATAGGGGTCATCTACTGATCATGACCAATCACCATACCAAGTTTGAAGTTCCTAGGCCTTAAGGTTCTTTAGTTATTGATCGGAAACCGTTTTTACCTACAAGGTCAATGTGACCTTGACCTTTGACCCCAAAATCAATAGGGGTCATCTACTGGTCATGACTAATCACCATACCAAGTTTGAAGTTCCTAGGCCTTAAGGTTCTTTAGTTATTGATCGGAAACTGTTTTTGCTTTCAAGGTCAATGTGACCTTGACCTTTGACCCCTTGACTCCAAAATCAATAGGGGTCATCTACTGGTCATGACCAATCACCATACCAAGTTTGAAGTTCCTAGGCCTTAAGGTTCTTTAGTTATTGATCGGAAACCGTTTTTGCTTTCAAAGGTCAATGTGACCTTGACCTTTGACCCCTTGACCCAAAATCAATAGGGGTCATCTACTGGTCATGACCAATCACCATACCAAGTTTGAAGTTCCTAGGCCTTAAGGTTCTTTAGTTATTGATCGGAAACCGTTTTTGCTTTCAAGGTCAATGTGACCTTGACCTTTGACCCCTTGACCCCAAAATCAATAGGGGTCATCTACTGGTCATGACCAATCACCATACCAAGTTTGAAGTTCCTAGGCCTAAGGGTTCTTTAGTTATCACTCGGAAACCATTTGGTCTACGGACCGACGGACCGACGGACCGACAAGTGCAAAGCAATATACCCCCTTTTTTTCAAAATGGGGGCATAATAACTAACAGACAAAGCCATGCCCATATTATAATTATACATTGAACATTCATATATATGTCAGTTAATAAACAGAAAAATGTACACAATTATATAAATTACATTTGTAAAGAGGATTTTTATTCACTTATTGAGTTTTTGACAACATTTTCTGGTTTTCTACTCTTATTCCCTTGAATGGAATTTAATGGTAAAATTTCCACATTATTTCTATTTCTTTGAAAAATGCCATCAATAAGGACCAAACCTTTACATATGTGAAATTGCCCTCAAAATGTACTCCCTAGAATTTAGGCAGATAAATTGGAGTACTTTCAGAAATTGCATGTGCACCTACTCTGAACAATGAAATGTCAATCAATTCTTCTTGAAATAATAAAAACTTACATTTTGAACTCCATGGACCACTTTATTGGTATATTTGACAGTTTGCTCAATGAAAATGAGCATGCTAGATCTTCATAATTTCGGGATATACAAACAAGATTCTTCGGCTCCCCAGGTGCTTCTGTAATAAAATATAATCTAAACTTTTTATTTCATTTCCAAAAAAACTATAATAAAAAATTTATGAAACTAACTTCTACGACAACAATGAAAAAGTATAATAGTACTAAGTATAATTTTTACACTGGAAAAATATTTAAAAGTGTTTAGAAAACATATATAAATTATGCATATAAAGTTAGTTAAAACTTTGTGGTTATACTTTTTAGACCTCTTAAAGATTCAATGCTTACTCTGCCATTAGCTTAACTTTTATTAATTTGGCTACCTGGTTTTCTTACCTGTGTTACAATATTTTGATCAAATTTTGTATGAAATCAGTAAAACAAGCTGCATGATTTGGCTAAAAGAAATTTTCTTACAGGGATTGACATTTCAAATTTTACATATTCAGAGCCTCAATTCAGTGATGAATTAAAATAAAGATATAAATGTCACCTCCTATGTGTACTGGTTTAAATGACTCGTTCATCTGACTGTCACCATATCTACAGTTATATGTACCAGAATCTTCTACAGATACATTGTCAATCATCATTTCTATAGTATTCTCTGCTGTATGATACTTAAATAAATCAGCTGCAAGAACCTCATTACCCTATAATACAACATGTAATATTGTCCAATAAGCTAAACAAATGTATCTACAAACTTAAAATTTTGGTAGATATCTTTAACTTTTATAAAGGAACTTTTGATATGTAATTTATAGTCTTTACATACCATTTAAAAGAAAAGAATTTGATTTAAAGATAAAAGCAAACTTTAAAATGCCTTGTGTTACAAAAGGTAACTTTATGTAAGAAACAGTATACTGTTGACCTACATGTACATTAGTTTAAGTGTTTGACCTACATGTACATTAGTTTAAGTGTTTGACCTACATGTACATTAGTTTAAGTGTTTGACCTACATGTACATTAGTTTAAGTGTTGTTTTTTGTGTGTGTGTGTTTTTTTTTGGCAAATCTGAGAATTTGTCAATATCTTAAGAGGTTCAACAACAGTAATTATCATTATTATAACAAAAACAACTGTTGACAACAATAGAAGATTACAAAGTTAAGGGTTGGATATATGGAGAGGAATTTGAGACAAGTGAAGATTTCAGATTAAGAGAGGTTTTACAGTAAGGTGATTTGAGATAAAGAGGGGTTTTAAGGTGAGGAAAGTTTAGATGTGAAATAAGAAGAGTTTTGTGGTAAAGGAGATTTTGAGGTAAAAGAGAGTTTTGGTGATAAAAGATAAGTTTAATGTAAGAAGAATTTTGATATAAAGAGAGAATATGAGATGAGGAAAGGTTTAACAGCGAGAAGGGTTTAGAGATAAATATAGGTTTTAATATGAGGAGACTTCATAGATAAGGAGAGTATATAAGATGAAACGATTTTCAAGACATTTTAAGGTGAGAAGTGTTTGGGAGGTTTTCAGATAAGATTACTTTAAGAAGTTACCAACTGGGAAAAGTTTGAGAGGTTTTGATGTGAGAAGAATTTGAGAGGTCTTTAGGTGAGAACAGTTTGAAAGGTTTTCAAGTAAGAAGGATTTGAGAGGTTTTCAGGTCAAAAGAGTCTGAAAGGTTTTAAGGTATGGAAGAATTTGAGAGTTTTTTTAGATGAGATAAGATAAAAAGTTTCAAGGTGAGAAAAGTTTGTTAGGTTTCTAGGTAATAATGAGGTAAGAAGAATTTGAAGGTTTTTAGGTCAGAAGAGTCTTTTTTGGGATTGGTTTTTATGCACTAATACAGTTTATGGCAACTAAAATTCCAACTTTTCAGGTGCCCCTAAGTGCATTATATCAAGCACGAGCCGCCACTCGAGTAGAACCACCAATGTTCTGTAACCAAGCTAAATAGCTGTATACCGCCACTTGAGTAGAACCAGCAATGTTCTGTAACCTAGCTGAATTAAGCTGTATACCGCCACTTGAGTAGAACCACCAATGTTCTGTAACCAAGCTAAATAGCTGTATACCGCCACTTGAGTAGAACCACCAATGTTCTGTAACCAAGCTAAATAGCTGTATACTGCCACTTGAGTAGAACCAGCAATGTTCTGTAACCAAGCTAAATAGCTGTATACCGCCACTTGAGTAGAACCAGCAATGTTCTGTAACCAAGCTAAATAGCTGTATACTGCCACTTGAGTAGAACCAGCAATGTTCGGTAACCAAGCTAAATAGCTGTATACCGCCACTCGAGTAGAACCACCAATGTTCTGTAACCAAGCTAAATAGCTGTATACCGCCACTCGAGTAGAACCAGCAATGTTCTGTAACCAAGCTAAGTAGCTGTATACTGCCACTTGAGTAGAACCAGCAATGTTCTGTAACCTAGCTGAATAGCTGTATACCGCCACTTGAGTAGAACCACCAATGTTCTGTAACCAAGCTAAATAGCTGTATACCGCCACTTGAGTAGAATCACCAATGTTCTGTAACCAAGCTAAATAGCTGTATACCGCCACTTGAGTAGAACCACCAATGTTCTGTAACCAAGCTAAATAGCTGTATACCGCCACTTGAGTAGAACCAGCAATGTTCTGTAACCAAGCTAAATAGCTGTATACCGCCACTTGAGTAGAACCAGCAATGTTCTGTAACCTAGCTAAATAGCTGTATACCGCCACTTGAGTAGAACCAGCATTGTTCTGTAACCTAGCTGAATAGCTGTTTAAGAGGAAACAATACATGATAAAGAGTTGTGGATTGTAAATGGAAGGCTATGAAAAGAGCAGTTACTGAGAACAAATAGAGAAATGAAAGGATAGGATGGCCTAGTTTAAATTTACTTCACAGGTGTTTAAGTGGAGATTTAAAAACCTGTAGATAATATAGCAAAGGACAAATTGTCCCACCTTCAGTATTCTTGTTTTATTCAGTATAAATTCATCATTGACACAGCCAGTATCATTGTTTGGTAGCTTCAGCGAGCAATTTAGTTGTAGTTTACCACCAGCAACAAGGAAAATGTCATTACGTGGAGACATTTCAAAACCTGCAACAGTAAAATTGTCTTAATTTCAAAATTGTAAATCTTTTCTTCTAAATTTGCAAATTATGTGTATCAAATTTTAAATAGAATTATTTTGCTTTTTTATATATGCCAAGGATAAACCTATATGTCGTACATAAATAATATATAAAATAACAATTACTCTTAACTTGTAATAGTACTCGCCAATTTTTTTAAGCCAATCACCGACGAGGATTTTTCAAATTTTCAGGTTTCAAATCTTAATAGAACAGATTTTATATAAACTGGACGTTTTATATTATAAAACGCAAGTGGGCGGAGCTAAGTTTCGAAGAGCGCTTAAAGTGAAATATACGCATGGCAGAGATCTTGAAGTTTACTCCTACTAATTAATATTTATGCATCATGTTTTTTCCGTACACGCACATGTATATCGTCACTACGGCATATAATTAAAAAAAGAGGTTCATTGAAATGAAAACAGGCAAAATAACAGTAAAAATGTTTTATTACTTACAGAACCAGTATCATTTTATAATTTCCAAATAAAAAGTTCACTTATTCCAACAAAGTATGTATGTAATATTTCTTAGTTTTTATGTAAATATTACAGCCCGTGCCGCTGCAAAACCGAAAGTAGGGTGTTTTTATTAATTTTACATTTATTTTTGACAATATACTGCCATTTGTCCGAAGATGATATGTATATGAACATAATTAATATGTAATATGCATATATAATGAAGCTACAGGTTCATTTCAGCCCGAAAAATATGTCGAGGTGACGGGTGAGGCAAGACATGTCGACTTTTTGTAGCTTATTGTGAAGTTGCAGTACATGAAAATCGGGCACATGACAAATCAGCACATAAATAAAACATTCTAGTGTTCCGTGGTATACATCTTTTCTACGTGTCATACCTCCTTTCCTTATTACAATGAATTTTTACTGCATTGTTATCCATCGCTGGTTTGTTTTTAGCAGAGAATGACCTGTGTATGTTCAAAGAGGGTACCGTTTGAGAATATTTCGCAAAGAGGGTACCGATATGGATATGCACCGTGATATTGTCTGATTTACCTAGACAGAATGCGGGAATAAGCTATGCAAAACACGTGACCCGAAAATGTGTACCGCTACCTCTTCCAAATATGGTTATTTACACATTTAGGCTATCAAGCTCCGCTCCTTTTGAGCTTTCTTATTTACGAAGAACACCCAATATGCACTATAACCTATACATAAAACCAGGTTAGATATAGGTTTCATCTTGTGGATTTCTGTAATGCATTTTGTCCTGCTCTGAATTTGAAACAGTCTATTCAAAGTTAAAGGAATTTCAATACCAAAATAGAAAGATAAAGTTACCAACTTTATAGAGCTTGGTCAGACTTTATAATATTGTAGAGACTAGCTTTTCTCTATACTGGTAGCAAAGGTTAATCACTTCCAGTTTCAGCAGGTTAATTATGACAATTTTAAAATAAAATTCTCCAACATTTACACACTGCTATGTCTATAAATGGGACAAACCAGGAGTGCATTTACCTTAAGCAGACTTTTAGCAAAGCTGAAACAATACTGCAAAGCCCTCATTACATAGGTATATAATATACTTGAGTTACTAAAGTAGCATTTAATTATTTGTAACATAGCAAAGTTATTAAAAACACACTTACACCTTCCTGCAGAGGCCACTGTTCCAATCATACTTAGTGCCAGCAGGAGCATGCAGAGCTTCCTCATAAAATTAACCAAAGATGCCATCATAGTTCATGTAACAATCTTTCAAATCAAATCTTCATCTTCTGCAACATAAAATGAAATTAACTGATAATAGTTGTCAAAGTAAATAAAATGAACAAATTTACAATTATTGTGAATCAATATTGTTTTGATTAAATAATACTCAATTTCAATAGCAAATTTTAAATAACATATGATATCATGAATTCTTTAAGGTTTCACAGAGCTATTACCTAAGAACCATGAATTCTTCAAGGTTTCAAAGAGCTATTACATAAGATATCATTAATTTTTCAAGGTTTCACATAGCTATTACCTTTGATATCATGAATTTTTCAAGGTTTCACAGAGCTATTACCTAAGATATTATGAATTCTTCAAGGTTTCAAAGAACTATTACCTAAGATATCATGAATTCTTCAAGGTTTCAAAGAGCTATTACCTAAGAACCATGAATTCTTCAAGGTTTCAAAGAGCTATTACCTAAGATATCATGAATTCTTCAAGGTTTCACAGAGCTATTACCTAAGATATCATGAATTCTTCAAGGTTTCACAGAGCTATTAGCTAAGATATCATGAATTCTTCAAGGTTTCACAGAGCTATTACCTAAGATATTATGAATTCTTCAAGGTTTCACAGAGCTATTACCTAAGATATTATGAATTCTTCAAGGTTTCAAAGAACTATTACCTAAGATACAGTGGAACCTGTCTAATCCGAACTCGTCCGGACCAGAAGAAAAGTTCGGATTAGACAGGTTTCCGGATTAGACAGGTTTCCGAATTAAAAGGTTCTTTTACATGTTTTTTCATGTTACATGTATTTGCAAACAGTTTAGGGAAAGAAAACGGGAATGCATTTGAAATTGCAATTTAGATATTTTATTTTTGCAGTCTCTTATCGTTCATTCTAATACATGTGAATGAAATGAAAATAAATAAATAAGCAAAGAAATATTATGTCCACGAGGGTAAGTTAACGTACGATGTAAAACAGGAGGCGGAGACATAATTAAATATTCGTACCAGCATTTGTCAATTGTTGTTTACTCTTATCCGATTCGGGATACCAAATTTCCTGCAGTTTCTTTTAATTTTCTTTGTTTAATCACGAACTTTTGAACCCATAAAAAGGGGATTAAAAATATTTTTTTTGCTTTTAAATCAAAAATATTATTGAAGGGACGAAAAAATAAAATTAAGGGGAAATTTAAAAATATAAGGCAAGCTAATGAATTTTTCAACCTTCCAATCATACTTTCACCCTTTAATCAAGTAAATAACACATTTTTTGGTGTATTTTCCCCTCAAGATTCGATATTTTTTTATTTTTAATAAGGGTTCACATTTGGGCAAAATCTTTCGGTTTCCGAGGTAAATTTAAGGTAAATAAAAAAAAAATTGAAAAATTTGCAGGAATTGGGGTAGCCCGGGTTGGGTCAAAAGGGTTTTTTACTTTTTGAATATAAACGAATAAAATCGGACAACATTTCTTTCGGATAAGAAAGGTTTCCGTTTAGAAGGGCGGATTAGCGGGGCTCCACTGTATCATGAATTTTTTAAAGGGTTTAAAGAGCTTTTAACCAAAGAACCAAATTTTAAAGGGTTTCAAAGACCCCCTGCCACAAATAGAGCAAAATTTCAAGTATATTATAATAATTGAACCTAGGGTAAATATAAAGAAGCTTGGTTGCATCCCCCTTCAAAGTCTTCACTATACATAAATGCTAATGGCCAAAAATGGGTAAAGCCCCTTTTAAAAGGGCTTTCAAAATTTGCAATTGGGCTTCAACCGACTTTTTTAAAGTATTTTGGAGTACCCCTTTGAGAATACTTTTGAACTTACATTTTGGGGCATTCATGAAATTTACACAACTTAAACCCCATAAAAAATACGAGAAGTCCATTAAAAGCTACCTGAATTCCTTTTTGAAGCAAATGAAAATTTTGATAAAGTACAAATTAATCCCGGGAAAAATACTTTTGAAGCCCAGAAAAAAACTTAAAACCCAAAACATTATCTTTTTTAGTTTTCCTTTTGAATTTTTTAAATTAAGGGGATTAATTACAATTTAAGGTTACAACACGGGGAAATCAAAAAATCTCCCCTGAGAAATTTTTTTGTTCGGTGACATTAAGTATCAACTTTCAACTGATAAAAAATAATAATTCTTTAAAATTTTACATAAAAAAATTTTTTTCATTTTTACTCACATTTAACAAAAGGGTTTCCAGCAAAAAGATAAACTATAAACATTTATAGCGTAACATCTTTTAAAATTTTCAATTTATCAATCATGCCCTTCATTTTCATTTTTTTTCCCAAAAACAGTTTCATGGCAAATGGGTTTTGATTTTATATGATGGAAACCCTTCTGCATCCTGTAAAAAAAAATTTTAAAAATGATTTTTTTTTATTTTAAAAAATGCACATATGTTCTTGATTTGGGTAATCATGCAGCCTTTTAAAAAACATAAACATTAATACAAAATATCTGCAAAAAAAGTTTGGCAAATGAATTAAAATTAAATTTTTCAAAACTTAAGCAAGCACAAAAATTGCCCCGGAAAATCAACACAGTGTATTTTTGTTACTTTTGGGGTCATAATCATCTTTAGGACATATAAATGTCTTTTTGTAGCCCAGTCAAATAATGAGGTGGCAAATGCTTAATTATTCACTTTACTTAATGGTTAAACAATTTCATTCTTTGATATAACTACATCAAATTCCCTTAAAAATGCCTGGGTTTCAAATTTTTGTATCACAATTCTCACCAGTGAAAGGTTTTAGGTTGCATAAAGCAATAGACATTAAACATGAAAAATCCAACTAAGTATCTTATTATTTGTAAGTAAAATCTAAATTTATTCAAAGTCATAATAAGCCTGTTTGTAATAAAGCAAACTAATTACCAAGTAAGTTTCTGTATTCTTTTGTTATCTTTTTTCTTTCAATTTTCAAGACTTCTTCACTGACATTTTTGGAGAAGTTTTGGTCTAGAAAATAGAATATTAGCACATTTAATATAATTATTATAAACAATATACATGCATAAAGGTTTATTTTTTATTAAATGGGTTTTAGGTCGTCATATGTTCTTTTTTTATGGAAAGCATTTTAGGGATATAAAATATTACAAAAAGGAAAAGGACAAATTTTTTAAAATATCTGCTAATACATTGTATCATGCAATACAAGACTATAAAAATAAATATTTGAAATCTGATCTTGTCATTTTGAGTTATAAACTTGATATTTTTTAAGGATAAACCAAATCTAAAAAAAGTTATTTGCATTAGTTGATTTTATTGTTTATTGAATTTGAAAATATTAAATATAGTTCAAAATTACTTACCATAAATGTATTCCATAGAATTTGGTTATCAATTTTGCCCCCATTTTTAACTGCTAAAACTTTAACTACACATTTGATGTCCCATAATAATACATGGTTTTAATTTAGGTTTCCGAAAATTGGTTGTAAACCTGTATTAGTTGGGGAATAATTCAACTCAATAACAATAATCAATTTAACTTTATACTAGCTCATGCACTCATAATAACATATCTTTTAAAACTTGTAAGCAGATCCAGACATTCAAGACACTTCTGTAATAAATTGCCAGGATGAAGATTTGTTCTGGGTATTAGGTTACATGTAGCTAGTAGTAATTGTAAACTTGCTTTATCACTCACTATTCTCATGTATCAGATAGGTCAGCTTAACATGGGGTATTTTGAAGAACTGTTGGAAGGGGTCATAATTTTCCACTTGAGGATCACAGATGTTTGTGATTAAGAATATTTGGTTGTAGAAGAAAACCGTGGTAGATTTACAGAAGGGGTGACAGAATAATTGGCAGACATGTAATTTTAAGTATTTGAGCATCTTTTAACTAGTTAATATTCATGAAGAAAAATTTTTTTTTTTAATTCTTCTTTTTTTATGTTAAGCTAGATACTGATGAATAACCTGTTAATTACAATATATTTAGATGATTCATGTGCAATAATAATTTTTAGAAAGTATTTTTTAAATGTCAAAACTGGCTCCCTAAAATTGGTATAATTGACTTCATAATGAATCATATATTTTTAAAGGAATTTAATAAATATTTTTTCACCACCATGATCTGTAGAATGTTAAATCCTTATTCAAACTAAAATAATTGATTTTACACTTATTTACAGTTTTTTTTTATACATGCATTTTCAATTGACTTTATGAATTAATTTCAAGCTGATAATCATATCAAGAGAACTACAAAAATACAAGTTTTTAAAAGAATTTTTGAAGCCCCCCTCAAAACAAGTCCTACATTGCTAAGTTTTCAAAAGCATACAACTTAAGTATACATTTTGTATCAAAATAACTTTTCAAACAAACAGTCAAAGTCTGAGAAGTAAAGCAAATAAGTCTCTAGTACAAAAAACTATCCAAAATGAAGCACTTAAAAGCCCTGGTACTTCACCTGAAGTACACATTCACAAATTTCAGAAGCTCATTAGAAGCTGGAAATGGGGCTTCAGATGAAGTACAAGCTGCGTTGAAGCAAGTAACTTGAGTCCCTAGTACTTCAGCTGAAGCACCAGGTGCTAGTTATAAAAAGTTTACTTTTAAAGTCCAGAAAAAGCTTTATTAAAAGTGGGGACTCTGGTGAAGTGGGGGGCCTGCTTTTGTGGCTGGGCTTACTAGCCCAGGTTAAAAATTTACATATTTCCCTTTTCTTTTTTTAAAAACCCATGTCCCCTTTTTTGTCATCCAATGAAAACACCAATAATTTTTAAAAATTCGGTTTAATTTTTATAAAGAAATGACTATATCAAACCCCTTAAATCCTTTCTATAAATTTTTTTTTACCCAAGTGCTTTTTTTTGAACATTTTTTAAAAAATTGTAATTATCAAGGGAAAATTTTAAAAACCAAAAAACTTTACACTAAAGCGTTTTTTCAAAATAAGAAACATCACCCATTGCTATCCCCCCTCAATTCAAACCGTAGAAAACAGGAAACAAAAACAAAACAAATGTTAAAAAAATTTTTAAAAAAATTCTCTCATTCATTTTTTTGATTTTAAATTTTAACCATAACAACACTGAAAATGACATTTTCTTAAAACAATTTCCCCTAAAACATCATTTAAAAAATTTTTCATGTAAATTCAAGTAAGTCCACAAAAAATAATACAATACACTATAAAGAGTATCAGGTACACAACTGTGTACACATAAAATATATTATTTTAAGAGCAACTTCCTGATACAAAAATTATCCACCTTAAACAAGCCTATCAAATTTCAAAATAACTGCCACATCTTGAGTTTCACATCCTCTATACAACCCCCCTGCCATAACCACAAGATTTTAAATTGTAATTATTTAATTAGTTTCTGTCATAATTATGGTCATAGTGAGCACAAAGATTTTATAGGAAAATAATGCATTAAGAAGCATGAATTATTTAAGTTGTTTACCATTATCATATAAAATCTCCATCTTCTGTGAATGTTATAATACAAGTAATGAACATGATATTGGCGGCACAATCATGACTGTTTGAAAATGTTATCACAAACAGTATACAAACTTTCAACATATCTTGAATCCTCAATAATCTGTACTTTCATAGACAACGCTGGATTGTTGTAAAAATTGATACACTGATAAGACATACATAGTAAACTTTGCTGGTCTGTCAAACTTTCTGACTGACCTTTTATCATTCCTGTTGAATTTATGTTACTATCAGTGTAGAGTCATCAAATGTGCCAACAAAGATTTTAAAGAGTAAATTTATTCTACAGATATGTTCCAGATTTATGGTTAAATATAGATGCTCTGGGGTGGGGGCTTATCCCATTATCAAGAGCAAAAGCTAAATATATTCGACATCTTGTATATAATGATCCACAAAAACAGACAAAACATAATATATAATATAGCAGTCTTATTATATACTACTCAAAATGTGTTCACTCTGATGCCTGTGAAGGCTTGCCAATAAGAAGTGGAGGACATATATCTAAACCGCTTTTGTGTTATGATGCATGCAATAGAATAACTGATTTGTGAACCTCAAAAATCAAAATTTTGATGGCATGTTTAGTCTCATTATTTCGACTGCAAGACCAACCCATTTTACAAACTGTGTCGTTCTCATGTACATCACATGCACAAGATCAACATGCTGTTGTTCAGGCCTGGTGCAATCATTTCCAGAACGCTTCTTTGTTAAGAAATAGCTTGCAGAACCTAGAAATGTATATGTGAATAAGGAATGGATTGGATGATTGTCAGGTATGAATGCCAGACATTCTGCCATTTATGTCACATCATGTCACTTCAGAGAATACCTTCATGGGGCCTGTGACCATGTGCAATGGAGTCCTGCAAAATGTACCCATTTTGTTTACTGGAGTCTAGATTTTGCCTAGATTTTATTGATCTTGCATCTCAGACCACGATCAATATGGCTAATTGTCTATCATTGTATGATACATGGTATGGTGAGGAATAAGTGTCAATGGCAAAACTGACATCTATATTTTAATATCATGACCTTGAAAGCAGAGCTGTATTGTAGTGAGATTATTGGTGGACATGTACCACCATATGCAGGTGCAGTGGACCGACGGACCAGATTTTATTCTAATGCTGCGACAAATATCGCCCACACATTGCCTGCCTCACGACCCAAAGCCTTGCATGCGAAATAATTGAGCTCTTGCCTAAGTGGCCTGCCAGATTCACTGATTTTCTGCTAGGATTCTTTGAACATAGAAATATATCTCTCCGCATTACAAGTATAACAGACAAATATTGTTTCAATAATTAGCTTGAAGAGGCTCGTACATATTAATAAGTAATGTGTAAAAGTTGTCCGTAACCCAAAGGTTTCCATCGGAGTAATATCGAAACATTCTAATTCAGTTGTATATATTTCATTTTCAAACTAAATATACATGTCTGTACAGAATTCTGTAAGTCTAATATTTTGAGGAATACAATGTAGTCTATATCATGGATGCTACAGATACATAAATGTATTTCCTCTCACCAAAATGGTGATGGGCTTTTTGTGGGCAGCCTGTATTCTGACTCTGTTGACAAAATTTATATTCAATGACTTCTGTTAATGTTAGTTTCAACATAGTTTTAACACATAGCTTACATACCTGTATATCACAGTTATAAATTAACTCTTTGAAACAATTATTGACTTTGGCATGTAATTCACAAAGAAACATTATGAATTTAATATTCTAAAAGCTTGATTATTGTTGTTTATTGTTGTTTGCACATTTGAATGACTTTACATGTATCTGTAATGGTATAAAAATATATTTTTCTAATCAAAATGACATTGTTTATTTTGAATTTCATTCTTTCCATAGGTCGC
Organism: Ruditapes philippinarum; assembly: GCF_026571515.1. Lineage (NCBI taxonomy): Eukaryota > Metazoa > Mollusca > Bivalvia > Venerida > Veneridae > Ruditapes > Ruditapes philippinarum. Next base: position 66,523 of record NW_026857753.1, read on the forward strand.
CAAAATGAATTCATCTGTCAAAGCAAAACTGTTTTTGTTTAAAATAGTGCCTTCAAGAAGAATTGTTAGACAATTTCATTTTTCTATTGAAGGACACAGTAAGCATTTAACAAAACCTTAGGCCATATTTATGTTCACTGAGTCATTGACCATTATCAGTTGAATACTGCAATACTGTTACAATAACCCTTTAAATTATCTCATGTATGTTTACAATGTAATTAAGTTTATTCAGTTGCTATAGAAATGACCCTTTGAAATACCAGTGCATTTAGTTACTGAGACATTTGGAAACTTTTGTCAATCAAATACCAAGGTCTGTAAATATTGATTTAGAATGAGGCCAAGAGTGTGGCTGCACTGAAAACATTGAGAAATTGACAATAGAAATTAAAAAGATCAAAATATTAGGATCAAATCTAGGATCAGATATGTCTTAAGATACATGTACATTTGTATGTCTATATTTGAATCAACTTTCAAACATGCACATCTTGTAAAGTACTAATATTTGTTCTAAAATGCATAAAGCTACATATCTGTTATACATTAAGTCTCTGTAAAATGTACTTATGTCCTGTGGTGCTCACTGACCTTGGTACGAGATAGGTCGAGTACGTGAGTATATGTTTCATAACCTTGATTGGCTGTAACCCCTGATGGCAAAGGGCCCATTGGGATTCTGGGGGATTCCTCTAGAAGCAGCCATTGGTGCTGCAGGCAACATTGACTAGGTGAAACTAATCCGTTCATTAGACAGGCATATAAGTCCATCCAGACCTGGTACACAGACATCTAGATAGGTAAATCATTTACTTAAAATGTCATGGTTCTACAGTCCTTTAAAGTCCACTTTTAAGTTGATATTAAAAATAAAATCTGTGAAAATTCAATCGGGCAAAGAAAATGCTGAGATATTTTCCCCAAGGGAAGAGCACATAATTCCCTACCCGTGTAAACAAAGCCCCAGGTGTGATTCCCCTCACACAATGATAATCTCTCCCTAGTTTTTCACTTCCAGTACCATAACATTTTAATTTTTAAACATATACTTATGTAGTTATGAATGTAAAACATATAATAACAAAGGCACTTATTAATATCTGTATGGTATAATTGAATAATTGTTGTGTTTTTTTTTTCATCTTACTTTGACCCTCTGAAACATTAAGTACTCAATCTATAACCGAACAATAAACCTCTGTGTGTTAACTTGTTAACAATGACTTATAAATAATATTATACATGTATTGTTTATGTAACACATATCATAGCTATTCTTGACTTATAGTTGCACTTCAATTTTTTAATATAATATTACAGGAAAAGAAAGTAGACCACTTTGGGAACAATTCAGAACTGAAGTACTTTAATACTAATGTTGTAAGTATTCAGTTTATTATGTACTCCAAGTGAGTGCTCCTCACAAAAATTGCTAACCTTTTTTTGCTAATCAATAAATTTATTAACTAATAAATCATCCATTGGGCATAAATTTTCTAACATTAATGGCAGAAATGCTGTTTATTGTTTTACATTAAAGAACAAGGTCATGCAAGGGAATTCTAAATCTATAAACATGTGCATCACTGAAGTGGGGCAACATTATAATTAGGGTCAAGGGTTGGGTGTTTGTATGCATTTTATTCCCCAGATCAAAGCAAAATCAAAGGGCTGCAAGCTCTGTGGTATTTTCTGATCTTTGCAATCTAAATAGTACTGTATATCTGTATGTATTTTCCTGTATTAGTTTATTTTTATGTACTATAATTCATCTTGCAAGGCACCAGAGTTTGATGCATACGGAATTTTGCATAACTACAGTAGAGTTGCATCAAAAAATCATTCTTTTATTACCCTTCATGATGGGGCTTTTTCATAACAGCATAATTATATAAGTGAAACACTCACATAAAAATGAAAAAAAAAAAAAAAAAAAAAAGTTGCCTCGACTGGGATTTGAACTCCAGACCTCTCACACACTAGACGAGCACGTAACCCCTGCACCACGGAGAAGTTATATAAACGATGCCTGAATAAAATCTAGTCATTCTAAATTTAGAACTTCCATTGTATAATCCTTAATAATTTCGAGGTATTTTGTTCAGGATAAACCTGTTGTTTAAAATTGAAGTAAATAATTTAGCGAAAATCTTCTCGCCGAAACAGTCCGACATGTAGAATCTATATATTCCACTACTCAGCAGTCAGATTTATTTGTGTAGTATTCGGTAATCCACATCGCTAAAAATAGCATTTTCATTGATTAAAATCAAATTCATCCGCGTTATTTGTGATTGTGAATTTATTGACAATTCTATAAGACAACGCTACTTTTAAATTTTGAATGCGTTGTAATTTGTTGGATACTTGAATACTTGTATCAAAATAAAAATATTTCCTTTTTTAAATCGCTAGTTTTAAGCTGTTTTGAGAACTTCTTATTGTTAGGTTTGTCGTGAAATTCTGTGTCAGAGATTGAATATCAGCTTTGTATTTACTGACCTTCGGTCAGAAAATACAACAATATACTACATTAAATTCACCACCACCTTTCATTCCTGAGCAAGCTGTCTTCACTTTTGCAAGGAATGGTTATAAGTTTAATACTTCTGTACATTCCAGAGCAGATGATCAGTGCGAATGACCACATTAAGAAAGGAATTTATGACTGATCACAATTAAAGTGATCTGCACAGTCCTGTCCACCCGAGTCACAGTCCAACAGTCTACCAATTGAGCTAACCAGGTGGTACCTGTTAAGCTGTATGCCTCCAGATGAACCTAACTATTTCAAGAAAATCAATCTTGAGAAAAATGTACTGAGCTTTTAAGAAAAGGAAGAAGATTCATTAGAAAAGTAACAATTTCCATGTTATGTGCAATTTTGCAGTATTTTTCACCATATTTCTACTGTATTAGTCATTATTAAATCAGTAAAGTGCTATTTTTGCATATTTTGACCTCTCTTTGGTCATTTAATTGGTTGTAAGTGCCATTTTCAATGTGTAAATTATTTTCTTCCTTCCAAAATTTTCACAAAAATTAGCAAGAATTTGGAGGCGTGTTGCTTTAAGGTCAAGTGGGTGTATTTGTAGTTTATCCTCAAGATAACAGCAGCAAGCCACACTGAATTCACCAGAGCACAGTTTACCCACTACACGGTACACCAGTAGTAGATGCCTTCACATTCCTAAGGATGTGCTATTTAATTCTGTACATGTCAGAGCATTGAAAAGATCAATCACAACAAATGTTCCCAGCACTGGCGGGGAATTGAACCCTGCAATTGAGCTAACCAGAAAGCACAAATCAAGGTCAAGGTGAGTTTGTCTGTAACTAGAACTATCACTAAATGTGATTAATACCCCCGCAAGACTGCTACTACTGTTACTAGTAACAGAATACCTTGCAAAAGAATTGAAATAGAGTTATGGTTGTGGGCTATTAAAGATAGTTGTGGTTCTTGTATGTTGCATTTCCTTTCAATGTGGTTGACCATTGATGAAGTTTTATTGAATTACTCTGTAATAAGTCCAGAAAGAGTTACTGCACTTTCTCTCATTGCGCTGACCATTGTATGAAATTGCATTGAATTCTAAACATTAGTTTTTAGGTTATGCACCAGACAAGGAAAAGGAACAAAGGGCAATAACTCTACAAATACTGAAGATGGAGTTATGGTATTGTACACTGCACTTCCTTTCATTGCGCTTGACCATTGTATGAAGTTGTATTGAATTCCAACTACTAGTTTTCAAGTTAAGCACTGAACAAAATAAGTAACAAAGGGCAATAACTCTGAAATGAGTCAAGAAAGAGTTATGGTTCTTGTGCACTGCACTTCCTCTTATTGTGCTTGACCATTGTATGAAGTTGTTTTGAATTCCAAGTAGTAGTTTTCAAGTTATGCTCCGGACAAGGAAAAGTAACAAAGGGCAATAACTATGTAATTAGTCAAGATGGAGTTATGGTTCTTGTGCACTGCACTTTCTCTTATTGTGCTTGACCAATGTTTAAAGTTGTATTGAATTCCAACCATTAGTCTTCAAGTTATGCTCCGGACAAAAAAAACAATGGAAAAGTAACAAAGGGCAATAACTCTGTAACTACTTTAGATAAAGTTATGGTTCTTGTACACTGCACTTCCTCTTATTGTACTTGACCACTGTATTAAGTTGTTTTGAATTCCAATCAGTACTTTTCAAGTTACGCTCCGGACAAGGAAAAGTAACAAAGAGCAATAACTCTGTAATAAGTGAAGATGGAGTTAAGGTTCTTGTGCACTGCACTTCCTCTCAATGTGCTTGACCATTAATTCCAACGATTAGTCTTCAAGTTATGCTCCGGACAAGAAAAATGCAATGCACCGCTGGACAGACCGACAAACTGAGTGACTCCTATATACCCCCCCCCCCCAACTTCGTTTCGGGAGTATAATGATATGACTCACTTGGGTCACTCCCAGTAATATCTTAAACTAAATTCGAACAGCAGGGTTATCACCACTAAAGAATTTGTTCAAGACAAATCAGGGCTACAAAAAATTGTAGAAAATTTCACAACAGTCTATTCGACGATTTTCGATTTTAAAAAAGAATCTGTGTTTGATAAACACAAATGCCCCCGCGCTCACTGTTGTCAATAATTTAACTTTAGAGAGTGAAGTATCTAATTTGTATGTGTCTTCACCTGAGCATGTTTTACTCTATCCTTCAGTTTCTTTTCCATCTTAGCCTTTTCATCTTGATTATTTCTCTCAAAAGCCTTTAGCTATTAAACTCGGTAAGTAAATGCCTTCATTAATTGTTAACACTTTTTTAATTGATAAGGAAGAACAATTGGTTACTAAGAGATGCAAGCAAATTATCGCAGTTCATGAAGAAAACCAATTATGTGTAGAAATCTGTAATTGGCACCCTTGACCAACTGACCCCTACCTCTATCAAAAGGAAGAATATCATGCAAGTTATTTTCCTACCAATTATGAAATAAATCTGTCAATAAATAAAGACTGTATGGGCAAAAGTGTAAAAAATCTTTTTTTAGCACTGGTGATCTTGACCCAACTGACCCCTAACTCCATCTAAAGGAAGAATATCATGCAACTTATTTTCCTACCAAATATGAAATAAATCTGTCAATATATAAAGGCTGTAATGGCAAAAGTGTACAAATCTATTTTTAGCACTGTTGACCTTGACCCAACTGACCCCTCACTCCATCTAAAGGAAGAATACCATGTAAGTCATCTTCCTACCAATTATAATACAAATCTGTCAATAAATAAAGGCTGTATGACCTTAAATAAAAAAGTTATAAGTTATATTCGAATTACATTCTATAAAAGTCATATCCGTAGCGGACAGAAGATACCGAATATGACTTATATTTTATAAATTAATTATTTTTCTATGAATTCTTAAGTACTATGTTGTAAGAAAGTTAAAAGTCATTTAATTTTTAGATTAAAGAAAAAAGTTCATTTATATCCCAAAACAACCAATTTTCAATCACAACCTAAATTCAAACACATTCTTAATTCTGTGGCGCTGATGTCATCCTTGACCTAAGTACATAAAGTCACTTGTTGTATGTACTTCAACCAGGGTCTTTCAAATAGAATGGTCTGGAGACAGACCAATTTTACGAAAAATGCTGTCTCGGTTGAGTCACGTGATATGGCATAGCACAGCACCATTCAAAAATCAAATTAGAAGATAATATTTTGTTAAATCAATCAAAAAAATACTAAAAACTAACTCTGACTACATTACATGTATATTATCAGTTTTTACTTTAAAAGTTACAATTTTATAGATTTGCAATGAAATTAGAAATTTTTCGTTCCCGGTGTCAAGGTAAAAATCTACTGCTCATATTTGAAAATAGGTGCGAGTTTCATGAGCTTTTTTTAAATTTATGCATTGTTCAATGACAAAATAGAAATTAATTTTACAGAAAAAAGATGTTATTAAATCGTATCATGTAAAAATATTATAATATTTCACGATATTATTTGCAAATATTTGATGTTTAATTTGGTGCATTTTCAAAATGGCGCCGATTATCGGCAAATATTCTGAACAAACAATCTATGTTTTTTAACAAAGATGGCTTTAAAAAACATCATTTCCTGAAATATTTATCCCTTTTTTCAAAAGTTTAAAGATTTTTAAATGACATCATGTCGTTAAAATTTTCATTTTTGCTCTTGTATTTAATATTCACCCTTTTCTTGAACATTTACACAATTTGCTTGTAGCAAACTATACCGATTTATACCGAGACATGTTTAATTGTAGCGAGAAGGGTTTACATAGCGTGTTTCCAGACCATTCTATTTTGAAAGACCCTGCTTCAACACTTGCAGGAATGCCATACTTGATTGTCAGATGTTATCAGAAAAACAATAAGAAATTGTTTAAGTGACATAACATAAATTGCCCAACTTTAACTATATCAAACTAGTCACTTGTTTAAGATAGTGATAAAAAAATTTCAAAGAAAGGTATTTTTTTTTATAAAATATTGTAGAGTTTTATCATTTACAATGTACCTCAGTCTTAGGTGTATTTAAAACATTTATTTATATGATGTACCACTAAATATTCATAGGGGTTCTTATTAATAAAATCTTAAATTGTTATAAAGTTTTTTCAAGTGATAAATTAAAAAAATAATCTTTTGTATTAAGCGATAACCATCTGGCAGATCTAGACAAGTTTCCATATTTGGTAATATTATAAAGTGGGGAAGGTAAAATGGCTGTAATGATTTTGATGCATTTATCATTTGCACCCCAAATAGTGTACTAAGAAGTGACACCTCTACTGCCCTTTTTATACACATTAACAGTAGTCATACCAATGCATTGTACTGTACATATGTTATAACATTAGTGTAAGTTTTTATGCCCCGGGCATATAGTAATTGAACTGTCCGTCCGTCTGTCCGAGCAAACATTTTGGGTTTAGGGGCTATATAACAGGAAAGAGAACAAAAGAGAACAATAGGTTCATTCCGTGATCAAAGGGTTTATGGGCTAGTAGCTCTTAAGAAAACAAAGAAAATAGCCCCTAAACCCAAAATGTTGGAACGTCCGTCCGTCTGTCCGTACGAGGTTAACCTAGAACGGCAAGTTGGATTTTTCTTGTACCAATGGCTTCATAATTTACACACTTACTTATCCATACAAAGTATATGATCTGGGCAAGTTACATAACTATAACTGCATATCATAAATCATTTTATTATTATAAAACACTGTATCAAGAAAAAATTAATACAAAAGTGACATGTGTAATAATAATTACTTTTAAAAATATATGTCATATCCGGTATTTAACAAATACATGGTTTTAAGAGGTAGGAGGGTAGTACTAGTAGAGTGTGTGAGGGGGCCCCGGGGTTAGTGACCAATCAAGGCGCCAAACACCTATGGGTGGCCCATGGCCACAGAAAAATAGTTCGAGCCAACTGAAATTTTAAGAAAATTAAGTTAAATATATAGTAGAATAAAATTCAATCAATTCAAAACTGGAATTCGGGCTCTTAATTTAAATTCATAAATTTTATTGACTGTATGGTCACAGCACAGGAACTTGAAATTCTATCAAATAACCAATATTAATGATAATATCCAAATATATACCCCCTATATACTATAAATAAACACAAGGAATGAAACGCCTTTTCCCTACCCCAACATAATTTACGCCGAACAAATCAACAAAACAACGGATCAAAATATTCTATCTGGCCATTTCGATAAACAATACATAAATGCATCAAATACCACCGATAACTGTTTTTAATTGCCTAGCTATGTAGGAATAATTCAACATTTTCTGATTATTTCCCATGATCTGAGTTTGTCGCCGACTCCATTTCGTGACGTCACTGGATGTTGATTCGAGGAGAATAATATTTAGTAAAATTATTTTTAACAAGTTCCAAAAATAACAAGTTTGCAAGTAAAATACTGTCAAACTAGAACAAATGACTGATTTCTTTCTTACGACAAGGCTGAATTTATTTGCTGGGCCATATCAAATAGAGTCTACTCAATTTTTTTTAAAACGAAAGTACTTATTATTTCAAAGATTTACCGTTCTTGTTTGGGGTTTCCCTTTCAAATGTATTTATAAAAGTAATTTGTTAAAATATGTTTATTTATACTGTATAGGGGGTATATTTTGGATATAGGATGGTCCCCTATGGTACCACTGTACTTATTATTTCCAGTAAATTGTACAAATAAAAATATCTTATATTTACTATTTTATTGAATTGTGTTTAGCCCTCGCATCTTAAAATACACATGTCTATCATAGAATAACTCAATGATTTTAATTAGAAACATCTATGGTCGGTCAGCCATGTTTAGAATGGGAGCTTATACGGAGAGCACTATGGTACCGTGGTATGTTAATTGATGACCCTTTTTGGCTTCAGTATAATTGTTTGTAACAGAATATGCTGTCATTACAGTTTCAGCAGACAACTTTCATCTGTTGGAACATGAAATTATAAGTTTAACCGTTAAATATGGGGTAAAATAAAGAAGTTTTTTCAGCACACACAGGCAGCTTTCGATTTTCCTATCAATGACAGAATTTATTTGAAATGAAAAAAAATTCTAACAATTTTTATCCAAATTCACAAAAGCAGCACTTCCACTTTCACTTTAATGGTGGAAACAGTATTTGGTGACATTCAATCGTCAATCAATGTGTAAAGAAACAAATTTTCTGATTACATCGGAATGGGCAAGGACGCGGTACCAGCGGGGAGTACTAATAATCATTAATATTGATAGAATTTCAAGTTCCTGTGGTCACAGGATTAAAAATAAAATTGTTTTATTCTTTTGGAAATGGTATAAAATGATACCCACCATTATGTCCAAAAAATGGCATAAATGAATTGATGACCATCCCACAATTTTAGAGAGACTGTCATTACTTGCAAACATAGATGAAAAACTTCGTCAGATAAATTTAATAGAAAATAAAATTCCCATTTCCTATTCGCTCGAATACGAACTTTGCTTTCATACAGAATATGTTCCTGTCGGAATTTAAAATGCGAAATTCTTCTGTAATGTAATAGAATGAAGATATCATTTATGTACAGTATTTAATATTATAAAGTTCTATCTCCCTTGATATTACTTCACCTTTGTCACGAGAATATAGGGGAGAAGATGAGTAAGTAGTCAGATAGTATAGATACTGTAGAGCCATTTAGTAGAGGGCCCTGGGTTCGAGTTCCGGTCAGCTATGTACATATTTTCTCACCCTGTGGCATTTTGTGCCTAACATGAAACAATGACTGCATATAACTCAAAGTTTAATCTTATATAGCTCTGTAACCTTGAGAAATTCGAATTTCAATGTAGGGGCGGAGTATGTGACGGTTTAGAACTGTTCACTAAAAAGAGGAGAAGATGTGTTTACAATTAAGCTGCGTGTCGGTATACTTTGCAGACAAGTTAAACATAGAGGGATTTTGCAGACAAGTTAAATAAAGAAGGATTTTAGATTTTGCAGACAATATAGATTATATAGGGGGTGTTTAATCTCTTGTCAGGTGCAGGATAGCTCAGTTGGCAGGGCTGTTGAACAGCCGGTATTCCGAGTATTGCAAATAAATTTCTCGAATTTTCATTTCTTGATAGAGCTACTTTGTGGGTATTTCGAAATATGATTATAAAAGCAGAGCTCCCATATGACTCTCGATCCTGTCTTCTTGAAAATTACATGTGTTACACTGTAAAATAAGATCGTAATTACATATCAGTTAAACAAAGTGTCTTGGGGTAGTCTTAGGGTGTCTTGGGATAGTCTTGGGGTGTCTTGGGGTAGTCTTGGGGTGTCTTGGGGTAGTCTTGGGGTGTCTTGGGATAGTCTTGGGGTGTCTTGGGGTAGTCTTGGGGTGTCTTGGGGTAGTCTTGGGGTGTCTTGGGGTAAATAGACCGACCGCATGTGTATTGATAAAAGTTTATGTGTATTGATTAAATCCACGTAAACAGGATCTTAAATACTTATATTTAGAATTTTTTATTCGAAATTATAATATTTCATCATCTATTTTTTAATGAAAATATAAACTTGGTCATATACATACATGTACAAATATATGACCCAATTGGAAATTTAAGCTTTCGAGCTTAATGGGCTGTCATTGTAACCCTATATCACTTTGTCCGATAGCATTGTGTATAACATGTATTTTATAATAATAATAATTTTATTTAGTTGAAAAAATAATGGTATTTTAGATATCCTTATCATCATACTGCTTTAAAATCGTTTACGATCACTCTAAGCAGGTATACATTGTATACATTAAAGAGACAGCTATGAGATACGAGGGAATCCGGGAACCAGTCCCAAGCTCTTATGGAATAGACCCCTTGGTTCTTTTACATGTCCAGTGTATAGCATTGATACATGCGAGGATTACCTGAATTTCTTACCAGTACACATCAAGGTAGATGGGAAACTTTGAAAGTGTCTCTGAAAAATCCAAGGGTGTAACCCAAGATCAAACCCGGGACCTCAGGAGTGATAATCAGTGGTTTAACCAACTGAGCTATCGCGCCAACTATATGCTCATGTTTAATGTTTCATAAACAACAATATAAATATGCTAATCGTTTTAAATAAGTTTTTTGTGTGCTTTTAGTTTTTATGTTTCTAGTTTGTCGTAACCATTTTCTTATCTGTGAATTTTCATAATTGTATATTAAATAATACATGTATGTATTAACTTACGTTATCTGGAGATGACAACCTTTTTGGCCAGTACATGGCGATTCATCTTTAAAGAGTAAACATACAAAGACAATTGCTGTGTCTTGATTAAATCATCGTTTAAAGACAAAAAATAACACATGCATTTTTGCCTTTCATATAAATTTTAAAAAATACCGCACGGCTAGACAATACAGTGTGTCCTGGCTAGCTGTACATGACTCACGTACGGCTAGAACTTTTGGCTACACGTATATAGCCACTTCCATTAATTAACTTAAATCATAGTTTATTCATTTATATAAAATTTTATGAATTGGTATTTTATTTGTTCATAGATCCATACATTTTGTGAAATGATATTTTATTTGTTAAACCGTTATTAGTTTTATGTATATTTATATAACTGTATTTTGCAACATCATAGACGAGTCATTGTGCTAGCATCCAGTATGCCTCAGACAGTTCGATTAAAAAAATCCTCGACTATTTTGCGAAAATAAATCAAGTTATAAACGAAAGAGAACACTCATATCCGGACCGAATATAGTTTTGTGTATGAATCATTCTTTAGTTACAAACTAAGTTGTTGTTTGATTGTCTAGAGTTAAAGACAATACAATGAGTATTTTGTGTTACGATGCAATATTTTTACAGCAAATTTGGCACTGCCATCTCACTTCCGGTTATCCATGTAATTAACGAATTGATCGCTTAAACACGAAAATATTATTTAAAATATATTTACCGATACAGTTTTATGCCTGTCTTACTTGGTTCCGTGTGTGTGTTTTGTGTCGCCGGGGTTTGATAGGGGACTGCTTTCATTGAATTCCGCCTTTCCTTTTGATTGTTCTCATATTCTTTACATAAATCTCAATCTAGTGTTAGTTGCTGAGTAGATGGCCCTTCAGCAGAACTGGATCACGTGCTGCCGCCCGTTCATTGTGAATCATGATATTGTGGAAACATATTGGAAGCTGATAGTATCAAAGTATTCAGAAAAACAACGGTAACGTGATCTCTATTATTTGAAAGTCCCATTATGCCCCAGAAATGATTTTATTTCTATTTCCCCAAAAGGTTTTCATTTTTTGGTTTCCAAAAAGTAACTCATTGACCAATCACCTGTAAACTCTTTTTATATATATGCTCTAAAACCGTTATTTAAACGTTATAAAACTCATATTTGCCCTTTCCCCATTCTTTAGAATGAAAAAAAAAATCGTTTCTGAGGCATAAAGTGCCTGTAGAAAGATAATAAATGCACAAATTCGATCATCATTTAACTTCTTCATAAATAGTCTCAATTTTGGTATCACATTTATTCCATCAAGTAATTCAATGACACTTGGCCACTGATTTTACAAATAGAGTCTAATTTACTTAAAATAAAAATAAATGTTTTCATTCATATTTCAGATACTACCATACTTTAAACCACGTGACACATATGTTTTCTCTCTTTGACGAAGTGAGGGATAAACTCTCAAGACCAAATTTAGTAGCAATGGCTATATTCTTTCACGAGTAAGATCATATATTTATACAGTTATTTTTTAATTTCCGTTCCACCTAATGCTAAACCAAGTTTAAAACTTATCCTAATATGTAATTGTGTTAATCTTAAGTTCTCTCATCAGCACCTTGGAAAGAACGTCCATGAAAAAATAAACCGCTCACAAATTCCTCTGTGTATTTCTATGCCACCACAATCTGCGGTGGCATATAGCGATTCACGGAAAGGAATACTATAAAGAAATTAAAAAATATCGTCTGCTCTAGAACCAAAAAGGCCTATATTTTGAAAGGGAAATAACTCATATGGGAATGTTTTTTATAATTCATTTTTATGCCCCCCTTTTATATTGCTTTGCATAATGTCTGTCGGTCGGTCCGTAGACCAAATGGTTTCCGAGTGATAACTAAAGAACGCATAGGCCTTGGAACTTCAAACTTGGTATGATGATTGTTCATGACCAGTAGATGATCCCTATTGATTTTGGAGTCAAAGAGTCAAAGGTCAAGGTCACATTAACCTTGTAGGTAAAAACGGTTTCCAAGTGATAACTAAAGAACGCTTAGGCCTAGGAACTTCAAATTTGGTATGATGATTGTTCATGACCAGCAGATGACCCCTATTGAATTTTAGGTCAAAGGGTCAAAGGTCAAGGTCACATTGACCCTTTAGGTAAAAACGGTTTCCGATCAATAATTAAAGAACGCTTAGACTTCAAACTAGGTTTGATGATTGTGCATGACCAGCAGATATCCTCAATTGATTTTGGGGTCAAGCGGTCAAAGGTCAAGGTCACATTGACCTTGTAGGTAAAAACGGTTTCCGATCAATAATTTATGAACGCTTGGGCGTAGGAACTTCAAACTTGGTTTGATGATTGTTCATGACCAGCTGATGACCCCTACTGATTTTGGAGTCAAGGGGTCAAAGGTCAAGGTCACATTTCAGATCAATAACTTGACAACTCATGTGCTGTTGGCCCTCAAATTTTGAAGGTGCATTGGTATTGGCCAGTAGATGACCCCAAATGATTTTGGGGTCAGGGGACTAAGGTCAAGGTTGCATTGACCATGTATTTCAAAACGGTTTTCTATCAATAATTGGACAACCCATGGACCCTTGACATTCAAGCTTTACAGATGCATTGCTTTTGGTCAGAAGATGACCTCAATGGATCTTTTGGCGTTAAGGGGTCAGAGGTCAAGATCACATTGACCTTATAGGTAACAACACTTTCTGATCAATATCCCAACTCATGGGCCCTTTACCTTCAAAAGGAAGGTAATATAATTAGATTTGATATTAAACATTGTCTCTGATGATGCTGAATTTAGTTCAAGCGTTCGAGTGAGCGCGAGTGTAAGTAAGCGCGAGTGAAATTGAGCGTGCGTGTGTGTGTGTGTGCGCGTGTGTGTGTGTGTGTGAGTGAGTTTTGTGCGCGGGTGTGATTGTGTGCGGGTGTGAGTGTTCGCGTGTGTGAGTGGGCGCAAGTGTGAGTTAGCACGAGTATGAGTGCTTGAGTGTGTTAGAGTGCGAGTGTGAGTGCGCGAGTGAGCTAGAACGCGAGTATGAGTGTGCGAGTGTGAGTACGCGAATGTGTATGATTGAATGCGCGAGCGAGTAAGTATGTGATTGACAAGTAGTGCCAGCATGGTAACTATGATCACTTACCGGAAAAGGTCGAATATCACAAATAAACATAGCATTAAAGCGATACTATTGTCTCTGTCAACGAGTATCACGTTGATTATGTCTGCCTCTTTTTACTGACTAACACTTATAATGTGAAATTATAATTATTATCTTATATTGTTTGCTTTTTAATTTCGTATAATACATACATTGTATAGTTAAAATGTGTAACACGTTATGTATATAATTTATATAAATTAACGATTTTAAAGCTTAGTGTATGAACCTAAAGAGAAAGATAATGAAGAGAAAAGTGCAGCTTTGTTCGAGGAATTCTCATCGCACTTTGAAACAAAGGTATGTTTCTTTGCACTAAAATTATACCAATGTATCTTTAATAGAGTAAAATTTAGGATTAATTTGGCCATGTGAGGTGTAGAATAGATCAACCTTGAATTTTTTTAATTGATCATTAGACATTAGACTCAAGTTTTCACTTTTTATTGAAACTCATTGATCGAGACTTTTGTGTATGCTATTGTAGTATTGTCTAAATTTCATTATAGTTTCACTTTGTGGATGCCTTGTCATTCTCTTTAAAATTCTGCGTAGGGTTGTGTAAAATATAATGTTCACTTCATTAAATGGTTTTATATCTATATTTCTTCAAAGCATGATAGAGACAGTAAGGCTGTATATGATTGGATAATTGCGACGAAGCAGCACTCGACGGAAGTTCACAGGATGCCGGGAGTTTATGGTCAAGATGACTTGCACTATTTCCTCGATATGGACATGGCTATATTAGGGACTTCCGATTCTAGTACTTATTTTTACTTTATTTAAAGATAAAATAACTTTAACTTCTTAATCTGGAATTACTATATGCTTGGCATCAATTTATCAAACGATTAAGTACCCAGTATTTAAAGAAACATATATCTTGGTGACATATAAATCGATGATTGCCGCAATTATATAAATAGTTTATTTCTTATGGATATCTAGAACATTTTGCTAATAAGGTTTGAATGAGTGCGTCTTTTTGATCTAGTTTTGTGAGTTTAAGCGCTGTTGCTAACAGAGGTGTATTCGCCTCAGATTCAAAATTTACTGTATGCTTTTTAAAAACTTTATTAGATATTATATAGTATTTTATTATACAGCGACAGAAAAAGTGTGTAAACTGTATATATGTATATCATTTGATTGATTCTTTCATGATGTATGATAGGGGAGTGAATTTAATTTTCCAGGTTATAAAACATATGCTGATAATATACGAAAAGAGTACATACACATACCTGAGTTGCTATTTAAAGAAGGCAGAGCCAAAGTAAGTATATTTCAATAATTCCTTGCCATTATCTGAAGACAGAAACTTACTTTGAATGCATTGATTCCAGCATAGCTCTTTATTAACATTCATTTTCTATCAGAAAAGACCATGCGATATTCATACTTATTTCTCCTAAATTTTGTCGTGGCTGCAATAAATATGTTCTTATGATAGCATGAATTGCTTTCACTTCTCGCTTTTTTGTGACTCTGTCGGTCAGTTCCAATATGTTTTAATAAACAAATGTACATGTACATTGTATGTTTATTTAACACATGAGGTTGCTTGTTTTTCCATGTAACTAAACCATTTCGTATTTATTTTTATTTCACATCTTATGTATAAAATGTAATCAGTGAAATTCAAGCGTTTTACCATGTGATGAACCTAGTCTTATCAATTTTGCCTCGTTTTTCATTTTCTGAGTCCAACAATCTATGTCTAATCATAATTGCATCCGGTCAAACCTCGTTTTCAATTTCAGAGTTCAAAAATGTATATAGAATATTTATTATAATAGAAGTAACAAAGTTTTGTCAAAATGTCAAACATTTAATGGCGTGAACTATACATTGTTGAATACAATACATATTCTACTGGACTCGTACATATCTGCAAAATCTATATTATACTCGGCTGTAGCCTCGTACAATATTGATATAACAGTGCTTCTTGATAGAATCTGGATTAGTACACACTCTGTATAAGAGTATCATTCAATATGGTATGTCACATATGAAATATACATGTACATAATTATACTTATATTACATGTAAAAACTGTTTATTCAGAAGAAAAAAGATGTTGTTCATTAAAAAAAGGGGCTTAATTTATCAAAGTAGACCAATCATGAATGTCTTGATATCAACCGATGGGCTGGTCGAGACATCTTAATAGATTCCTTACCGTTTGAATTTACAAACAAAAAACAAAAAAAAACGAAGTTCATTTTTTCCACCATATATGTTATGTAAGCGAAGCTTGTATCCACATTTGAACATTCTATATTTCAGGTGTTGCAATCGTTTCTGACCGTTCCGAATATTTACGCTACTGAAATATTCCGGAGAAAATTTGAGGACAAAGCAAGGGCAAACATTGAGGCTGAGATCGAGACACTTAAGATTTGTTAACTGGAGAAGTTTAATATTGATACTGTGATATACAAAACTCAATATATACGTAATATAATGAACGATGTCTTTATACAAAACGGGTTGATAATCTGTGTTATCATGGGTTCCCTTTATATACATATTAAACAAAAAAAAAAAGAATATTCTTTTGAACACCATGGATCTACACTTCTAAGATTTGGTGTGGAAGTTGGGCATGACTAGTAGATGACCCTGTTGGTTTTAAGGTCAGTCAGAAATCAAGATCATACTAAAACTTTGTCCAACTCATAAATATAGCGAATGTTGTACCATTCAGACCAGGTGAGCGAATATGGGCTAGTGGACCCCTTGTTAACATTATTGTAATAGTTGTAATTGTTAAGTTATATTTTGTTCAGTAGGGTATCTTTCTAGTTATTTATAGATTTCACAACTGGTAAAGTCAACACGGGTTTGAGTCATTTTCAAAATACGCAGAGTTTTTTTATTAAATAAATGCCAAAATTAAAAGTCAATTTAAATGTCTCATTTTTGTATGTCTTGAAGATAAATATTTACAGTGTTTTGAGGAGCATATTTTTTTAGTCTTTCAGTTTGTGCATATTAAAAACTCGATACAAAAGTGCAACAGGCAAAATATAAAGTAAGGGAAATACAGTAGCAAATGGAAAAATATGTACTATCTTTGAAATATAGAAACGAAATTCGTGTATATTTGATGAAATGTCAAAACTTAGAAATTCTATTCATTCTTCTTTTTTATTCATAACTATCATGAAATTTTTGAAAAGACATTTAATTGGAACTATTTTTCTTTTTTATTATAATGTAGATACTATTAACAAGAACCTGAAAAAGATATATAAACAGATATTTAATTATTATATAATAATGATATTATACAGTCCAGTTTAATTATAGTATATTAAAGTAGGTGTTAGGCAATTTTTAAGGATCACATACGGTCATTCTTTCTGTCAGTGGCATATCCTCATTCCATTTAGCCATTTGGCCAGTACCACCTTTGATCTTACATCTGATTGTTTTTACTCGAATTGCTCATTGAGTGCAGCCTCTAAAATAGATATTTCTTCTTTATGTAGACTAGGTATACCAGCTTATATTATACTTTGCTATATGTTTAATCATTTATCATAAAATGTGTTATTATTTTTTTCATTTTCTGAACTTTATGTACCTGTTAATAGAATTGAATTCAGATAAAAACTAAACATTGTAATCATTTTCTAAATTTATTCTTACATATTCTTACATAATATTATGCTTTTACTATACATTAAACCAGTAAGCTTTCGCTTTTAATAGCAGATATGGATAAAGTACATGAATATTTTATAATAAAGATAGTGGGTATACGTAAGAAAGCAAGCACAACGTAGAAATGATATGTATTTTTTTCTTAAATACAACCTATTTTGTTACTGTATATATTTTTTTATATTACGGGTACAGTTTCAAGGTTCCTATTCAATTCGTAAAATCTGTCTTTATGTAATTTATTGTTATGTAAATGAAAAAAAAAATATAAATAAAATATTGTTTAAACCAAAAGTTTTTTAGCTACAACTTGCAAAGTGAAGTTTGAAACGTCTCATGTTTCACTTCAGATCAAAATATATCGCCAAAGTTGATCAAAAACGGATATATTTTAAATATATGGTCGTTAAAGACCCCTCACAACATACATACTTTTTTCTTATTAGTATCGTCATAGTGTAGTGACAGATCGCCACTACGATCTACTTATGTTGTTCAACATTTGATGGACATGTGAAATGACAATGTACGAGTATTGACAATGCAGACCAGGAATTGTACCTTAATTTACACATTGCTACAATAGGTTAAAAGACGTCCATTAGCCGAAACTTCGCAGTGGCCATTTATAACTAATTTGGAAGCTAAGAGTGTGTCATCTTCAAAAAAGATCATTTACCGTTTTATGCCCTCGGACATCAGTTAAAGCAACCACATGTAAAGAAAACTTCACACAATCGTTAAGAAATGAATCAGAGCAGGATGTTTTATTATTAAAGGTAGAACTTTATCATGTTGTACATGTATACTGCCAACAAATGTTAAACACAATAGTATACACAATGTCTGTACAATGCCAAAATGAGGTAGGATTAAACGAAGAAAATAATTACAATAATCAAACTGATGAACGGAATAATGAATACAGGAATAAATTAGTCATTTGTATTTGATATGTTAGCACAATAACATCTTCGGAATCATGATGCATGTGATTCCTATAAAACATTCGTGTGAATTATTTACATGTTCAGAATTGTCAAACATTTCTTATTTTACAGCAGTCAAACAAGTTACAAAACTTTCATTACAGGTATCTCTCAAAGCCTGCATAGGTGATCTGTCAAGTTGTCAACTCATTCTAAATGAAATCATTGACATATTTCAAACTACGAGTATTACACTGTTGTAACAATTTTTATCTATTAGTAAACTATCTATGACTAATGTATTTAACTAATACGTGTCTATAGTAGACGAGAAAGTGTTCCACATCAACTCTGCTCGTGAAAGCTATACACAGGCTATTTCCTCTAAATTCAGTTTTTTAAAAATATTTCAACACTATTTACACATATAACATATTTCATAACGGACATTTCACGTGCATCCTGAAGTCTTCACCAACTGAATTTGTAATATGTATTTGCCCAGGTTTGTGTGTCACCACTACGGAACCTGATCAGACTGCCCGGACGTGAATGCTGGCATGGCTCTATACTAGTGGCATAAGCTAATTCAGCAAAATAAAGTTTAGATAATGCACACACACAAAACAAAACTAGAAATGGGATAGTTTGAATCTAATACATGTATAACATATGAGAGAATGCGTTCTCCCGCTTGTTATACAATGTTGGCACGATGACAGCAATGTGTATATTATCTATAGCAGACAATACTTTACAATACATAGTAATCATCTTATATGCGGGCACTTTTCAAATGTCAGTACAAAAACTATAATAAAGGACAATTTTAAATGCTCAAAAGTGACGGACTATTTCAACATAATATTTACACAATCTCTTTTCTGCATAATAATCCTCGCTCATTACTAACACAAATAGTACTTTCATATCAAACTTGCGACAGCTTGAGCCTCAAGCGGAAAATGGATAACGATTTTTAATCTCTGCTCTGTTTTTGATGGTACAAACGTGATGGTTGGCCGTGAGATATGTTAAATTACTATTTCACCGGTTGGTTGGTCAAAAATACTGCCAGGATTCATCTTTGCGTCACTTAGAAATGATGACTGCCTTGGTTTACACTTTGGTTCACTTTTACCATATGTATCGACCTTTATTCCCTTTTCAACATCTTGCTGATCGTTAGGTTCAATTCTAATTGCATCTCCAGATCCCATTGCCGGGTCCTCGTCAAAGTAATTGTTGGGTATCAGAAGGAATGAAAGGTCAAGGCCAACCGTCGGGGTCACAGGGAAATCCTCCATGTGAGGTATATGATGAATGCCCATTGTGATCCAGGTAACTTGATCCTGAAATTAATGTCACTCACGTGGTTAAAAATCTTAAATTTACTATAGAACAAATTCCTTTAACATCATCATATAAACAGGTATGTGAGGCTTAACTAAAATATGTAAATAACAATATTGTTTACCCTAGATTGTTCAAATATTTTATACAAAGGAACGTTATCATATATGTATAATATGAACGCAAATACATTTAATCCATATTAAGGACTTATTTCCGTGAAAGAAAAATACTGGTGTTATAATAAGAGAGATTGCCTGAAAAGTTGCTTGGCACGAAGTGAAACTTAACAACGTAACATTCCAAAATGTAGAGGTAGCTAAGCGCTTTCACGTAAGTCTACTGATGGAAAAATAGATATAAAGTTACAAGATTATTTTCCAACTTAAAAGTTACCTCATCTTTGATAGAGTCATTGTCATCGATAAAACTCTGGAAGTTAACAACAGGGTCAGCGGCATCCCAGATAGCGTACATGGAACTACTTCGTCTTTCAGTCTCGTTGTACTTTGTTACAGCGACCTGGTATCGTGCCCACGACACTGACGGCTCTTGTCCAGAACCCTCCTCAAATAGCTGTAAATAGTTTAATAATAAATGAATAAACATGAATACAAGCCTTTATTTACGGACTATATAGTGAGAAATTATTGGGCTTATTAATAAAAAAGAAGAATAAGTACTAGTATATGCATAGCTAACTTGAAATCAGATGTCATTTATTTCTATCATTCACAGTGAAATACTGATCATGTATTCCTCCATTTTTTATTCAAGATTTTTTAAACATAAAATAGCAATGGATATACTTGCCTGTTTCGACATGCCTTTTGTCATAAGTCTGTAAGCTCGTGGAACTTCTGAAGAAGATTTAAAATCCTTGTTATAAAAGGTGAGGTAGTTCGGTTTGTCGAAATCAAATTTCAAGGCAGCGTCTTTCTCTGAATTTACTACATTTCGGACCATTTTAGTGCACGAGTACTTAGAATCTGATTTAATGGACCATTCAGAATTGTCGACCTTTGTTGGAACAATATTTAGAATCTCGAATCTGTTTTCAGTGCCATGAATGTCCATATCAACTTTGTAATGAAACATGTGGTGATGAAGATTTCCTGTGATATGATCCCGTAACCGGAATCCGTAGTTATCAGCCGCTGGAACACTGAATGATGTCAGAATATAGCCAGTCGATATGACTTGAACCTCAATGGCACCGTTTTGATGGAAAATAAAGTCCATAATATAATCATAATTTACGACAGTTGCTATCGTTCGAACGGTAAGCACAATGTCCATCATTCCTTCGTAAAACTTAGAGGGACCTTGGCTTGATAAATGTCTTCTAAGTGGTTTTCCAGTATTGTGTTCAAACACACAGAAAGCTCTGTCTACGAGCACTGGCTCCTCGCTTCCTTCAAGCACGTGGTAAGTGCTGAGGTAAGTTGAATGTGAAGGACAATCACCACCGGAAACCAGCGATCTCACACGGGCTCCGATCAAACCAACACTATCCACGTAATCTGAAAATCTATGAGCTGGACTGGCCGATGAGTAAAATGCTGCAAGTTCTTGCAAACTGAGCTCGTATACGATTCTTTCATTATTGTATCGTATGTCAAATAATTGAGGACCTGAAATAGTTGACATTCTAACATCAAAGTCCCATCCCATATATTTAATGTGGCGGCCGTTGATCGAGTATCTCTTTCCACTCGGTTCGTATTCTGTCGGCGGAAGTAATGGTTCGTCAGGGAACAATTTCCCTCTCCTGTTCATAGAAGAGTAAACGTTCTTAGTGTTTTCTGGAAACGGAATCTTCGTTTTTGTTACAGCTCCATTGTCATAAGCATTCATAAGATCATCCAATGAGCTAAATACCTTATCCCCATAGAAAATCTTGTCAATAAAGTAATCTTCAACCTTGTTACTAGTAAGATCCATTAATACAAGAAAGTCTAGTGGATGTAAACTCCAGAACTCAACAATAGGGGTGAGCCAGAACCACTGCTTTCTTCTTTTAGGTTCATCAGTTACAGATGGAGACATTGGATTGGCCATTTGAAACTCAAGACAGTTTTCTTTACAGTTACCGAGTTTACCACCATAACTCTCCAGAAGAATTTTACTAACTTTACTGTTAATTTCACGATGCATAACAGCCACAGCACCAACTATTTCCGGTGAAGTCCATGGACGATAAAGGAAAGGTTGCGTTTTCTGAGCTTTTTTATTGGTAGGATTTGGCAAAGGTCCAACAATGTACTCTTCTACTACCGGTGCTGGTTTATCTCCTCTGAAAATGACAACGTAAGCTTCTCTTATAGGAGCTGGGGCGGATTTGTCAAGGAAGTTTAGTGTGTCCTTTTTGTTGGGAACATGCAGTTCCATTGCAAATATGTAACTTTTGTTACTAGCTATATCAGCAGCACCAACTAGATTAAGGTCTTTTTGTCCGTATAAAAACTTCTTTAAAGACTTGATTTCGTTCGAAGTGAGGTCATGAAAGGGTGGAACCACTTCCGGTGGGTCAAGGTTTAGGTTGTTACCAGCACTACAACTTTGTGATTCGTATGCAGCCTTTGCAGTTTGTGCTAGCTCAGAGGAACGAGAGGCTACCACACCTAATGCGATTACCAAAGCGACTATGATCAGACACAGAACGACCACCACAATCCTACATATGCCAATCTTACGGCGTAAGGACCCAGGGGAACCAGCGTCATCCATCTTTCAGTTTCTGAAGAAAAATATAATCAACTCTTTAAGATGTTTGTTCGAAATGAATTTTATAAAATACAAAGTTAATACAATACGTATACATATTATTATCGCATATCATTTTTTGTTACAAGTGATTTGCACCAGAAATGATTTAAGAAAGAAGTTTAGAACAGAACAGAACAAACATTTTATTTGGCAGAAACATATACATGTTCATCGCCAATACGTTGTGACATTGTGTATAGCGGTAAAGTGAAAAAAGTATAACATAATTTATCACATCAATATATTAACAAGACATTCGAAAAGCTGTTAACAAATTTATATATACAAACTATAATACAGAAATCTATATACTATGTAGAAGAATTTCCTGTCAAATATTTCGGACACATGTATGCTTTTGATTCAAAAATAAGTATCCATGTGTAGTTATAAATTATAAAAGATTTTTAACAGGTTATACAGTCATATACTAACGTTTTATTTTTTTTAACATAACCCAAGTCGCTAGGCGAGGGATATATTGCAAACAACCGTTCATTTACGGCCTTATAACCTGTAACATATCTTTAGAAGATTTTTCTTCTAAACTAATCAAAACATAAGAAACAAGACCAAATATTTCATGTTATATCCTTATGATAAATAGTACATCCACACTATCTAACCTGCGAAGCTTAATGCAGTATGCAGTTATCAGGATAATATAACAATTTTAATGTGCAGCTTTAACAGAGACGCATGCCTTCTTTTTTTTCTAGAATTACTAATAAAGTTGTTATAAACTCACTAATTCACATCGTAAATAGAAAATATTATTACATGCTTTTCGGTGGTTTATAGAAATATATCAGTGAAATAAAAACTGATAATTTCACTGTTTTAAACAGTAAAATTATAAATTTGGTAATTTCCCTGTTTTGAATATTTGAGCCTGTTACATTGTTTCAGTGAAATACAAGCGTTCACAGTACTGGAAACCAACTTAATGACGCGACGTTGTAAATGACGCGACGTTGTATTATTATTTGGCGCCCTTTTCATTTAGTACTAGGTTAAAATGTCTTTTTAAACGTTTCTTTGCATATAATAAAAAGAAAATTTGTTTAGTTTAATGTAAGATCGGAATATATTTCACCTCGTGAACACCAGAAGTTCATATTTCACTCGTGGCTGCGCCACTCGTGAAATATACCTTTTGGTGCTCACTCGGTGAAATATATTCCGATCTTACACTGAACTTAACAAATATCCTCTGTGTAATAAAAAATAATAAAACCCTGTGTGACCTCGATTTACTATACATGTTTTAAAGGCGGCTATTCAAATTTTGGGAGCAAGAACAATATATGTGCGTACAGCACTATCCAAATCATCTCAATACACCTAACATCTCTAACAACCCAATGTTTAGATTAAGAGAACGTGTTTACGCATGACTTAATTGATGTTGACGCACATAATAGTAGTTTCGGCGTGTCATCAAAAGATAAAAAAATCACCACAGGCTCGTACATTTATATGGATCTAGATGATAAATACATGTCTTGTCCAAATAAAAAAACATTTAAGTAAATTATTTACAATGACAATGAAACAACGGCTTGCCCCTAAATCCATTTTGCAAACATATCAGTTGATTCTTGGTAAAACAATTGTGCGTTTGGTAAGTTTTTTATCCTGCAATTGATTGAAAAGTCATAGAAAATAATGTCAAAAGGAGAACATGTCTTGGTAAACCGGTTTAAACAAGCTGTCCTACTTGCTACAATAACAGGTGTGTTTATATCTGTGTCAAGTGAAATATCGCAGTTATCTACTGTGATAATAGGGGTGTTTATATCTGTGTCAAGTGCAATATAAAAGTTATCTCATGAAAACTACAAATTTTTACTTTTATGCATATTAAATGACTGTAAACAAATATGTTGATGTTTTAGACCCGTTTTATTTATCTGAGAGGTAGCTGTTTGTTGAAAATTTTATTTTTCTTTCCTAACGTAAAAAGTACATATACATCGAATTTGCATAACAGTAAACACAGTCTAACTCATTCTACATATGCCGATTTTTAATCCTTTTCAAGAAATAATACAAAATAATTTTTAAAAAATTCATGACTGTGCAAGTAATCATTAGTTTTGGAAAATTTCCGTGACATATACACTTCAACAAATATAGGGGAGCAGTGGCCTAGTGGTTAAGGTGTCTGCCTCTCAATCCAGAGATCATGGGTTTTCTAGCCCTACTCGGGTCACGACCATGTTTCTTCATATGACACCAGTGCTGGTTGGTTCCAGGAAGCGGACTCGAAAGTGATTTATATAAGTTGCAAGAACTTGTTTCGCAATCGAGCATAAATAAATATGTTTAAACCAACAAATATAGTACAAAAAATATTTGGTTTTGAGATTGGATAATTATTGGTATATATAATTGGCGTCCGCGCTGAAGCGCGACGCCCCTTATGGAATGAGAAAGGGCAATTGCAATTTCTCGGGCCCTTTAGTCGGTCATAATAGCCGATCATTCCGATTGGTATGAGGGTGTTTGATTATTAAAAATGAAATGTCGCGATATTTACAATGAATAGCGAACTGGAGAATTTCGCAATGCAAACATATTCAAATGAAATAATCTTTTTCGTCAATTAATCGCGCTTTATTAATCATTTGGTAGTACACAGTGGGTTATTATGGTGTGTTATTGTTGTACATGTATCCGAAAGCTGTAAATAGAATGATGTGAAACATTGTGAAAAGTCCGAAAATCTATTTATAGGATTTTCTATTTGCTTTTATTACATAATTATATAAATCTCAATATCACCAACGTAAAATGCACATATAAGTTGTCTGTTTATTATTATAAAGTGAAGTCATTTTAAAGTCTGCACATTGTGATAATGTCAAAAAATAAATGTCAAACCGTTGTAAATGGAAATTATTTCTTGATACGGACGGTTTAAAAACTCTGAAACAAAACACTGGTTATTTTTTTTTGTCCCAGAAAAACTTTTTTTAATAACAAGGAATCAGTTGTATACATTTGTATTATATATATAATTGTAAAAACGATGTATTTATTATGTTAATGTCTCGATGTGGCATCAATGTACATGATATGACGTGAACAATTCAGTACATGTACGATGTCATCGATGTCAAGTTTTTGTTATAATTCATATCGCGGTTGCCGGTTGATCGTTAAAAGTTATATTTAGCGATGTTACAGGCCAACCTAGATTTGCCCGTTTATATATTGAGGTACCATCCGTCCAGGTTTAACATATTTATTTAAGAAAATTAATCATAATCTTGAATAAATCGAATATACATGTACAAAAGGTGTTTTATGTTCACCTAAGAAATTTTCTTAAATATTTTATGTTACTAAAACTGCATATATGATTGAAGCAAGTTTATCCAGTCATGAACTACAATAAACATTTAAACTGTAATTTGTTAATATTCAAAATCGTTTAAGAAAACCTTTTAACGCATATCCGGGTGTTTGAAGATTGATGAAAAGATGATAACGTAGACTTGATGCGAATAAATTTAAGATAGTCTATATTTTGTTACGCATATTGCATTTCGGATTACGAATCGCATTTTCTCGGTCCCTTTCATCAAACTTCGAACAACAACATGTATAAAGAAATATTGGTAATTGACAAGGTGTTCTGAATGTGCTGATTATCTTTATCTTTAGTAATTTCATATGTATAAATACGTGTGTCCAGCCGACTATTCTCTATTTTAGGTTTCAATTTTTCCGGGTATAAAAACTAAAAAAAAGAACGCATACCTATGATATTGTATTTATCATATGACACATAATAGTAACTTTTTTTCTCTCAAGTTACATTAACTGATATTTTATGCATTCATCTGCTGTCGTGTAAAGCCGTGAAATATTTGGTAACTGTGAAACATTTATCATTTAAAGGGTGAGTGACAGTAAACTAACTTTCACAGTACATTATGAACAGGGCGAGAAGAAAACAGATAGATATAGCAAGACTATAAGCAATAGTCAAATATATTGACGTGCCAAAGCTTAATTCTGAGATATTTTCGTTCTGGGGCAGAATCTTGCACAATATCTCGTCGCGCAGTACAATTAGTTGGACTAGACTACGCAACTTGTATAATTTTTACACACTTTTTCTATTATGTTCATATACTATCGTGTGATACGATTTCACCGTGAAAAAAACAACATAAAAATATTCTTTTCATGGTAAAGCATTATAATATAAAAAGGAATGCTACTCCAGTATGTTAAGTATTCAGCATGTATCATTTACACACGTGTTTATATTTATAAACTATACGGTTTTCACGATGACGCGTACTTTGTAATTACTATGAAATGTCCCTTTCGCAACATATTCATCGTACATGAATTCATAATATATGAGTATGCAATGTTAAAGCTCATTAGCTAAGAGCAATGACTATTTCCTAATTATTCAAATTGTAAAAAAATAAATATCGAAACCAGAAGTGCATTTTTTCATGGGGCAACGATCGGAGCGTCAGGTCGATTTTTTAAATTGATTGGTGATATTCTAATTTTAATTAAATGATTCTATTCAGTTGGGTTGTAGAGCAGTAAAATGATCAAAACAATTATTCTGCAAAACAAAACTGGGAAACAAAACAAGAACAGATCATTTATAACTGTAGCGATGGTTCGCATTAATTGGAAGAGAAATGAATAAAGCATTGCAATATACGTGTATTAAGATTTAGAATTAAAAGTAGTACGCCTAAAAAATTGAACGTTTCTGGGCGCGTAATTTTATTCTGTAGGACATTACATGTATAGTAACTGTCACTTTTTGAAAGTGATCGGAACCAATTTAATGCAGAAATAAGCATCCAAGATTATTAAAAAACAAATTGATAACTTATATATTAGAGTATGATTTAATGCAAACGTGTTTTAAATGTTTTAAAGTACAATACATATAAATTTCAAAAATCATTTAGATTACCTCTCTAGATTTTATCCGTAAACACTCGTTTACATTCACCCCTCTAACAAGAGTATAACGCACAAGTAATTTATTTTACCGCCAAGGTCGAATTTTGTATCTTGTGTGACGCGGAGATTGACCTATTTGTATTGAGTTAAAGTTAACCTTGCATGAAATGATTCATGACATAGATATCAGTGGCCACTATGGAACAGAGTCACTGCATTACGACATTCCCTTGGTGACATTGAAACTTACAACATGCTAAATTCATCTTGATTAATGACATCAGAACTTGTAAAACTTATGTACGGACGGTATTCGAGCCAGAACACCTTGGTCGCAATGAACCATATGCCCTAATTATAAATGCTAGTATTTGTTGAGGATTCCATCTAACCTAAGTTGAAATTCAACAACCGAAAAAGTAAAGATAAACCATTATTGAAGTTAACTTCTCAGATTAATTGCACATGTTATCATGTTATGTATAAAATAAACGGGTTATAATTCAAAGGCAATCAAGCATATTGTTACAGTAATACATGTTCTTTTTATATACTGGAATATCAATATTACTTAGTACATTGTACATTTTTTTCTTAGTAAGGCAACCTAGGAAAGAAGATATTTAAATACATGTATATGCTTTGCTGGAATTTTAAAATACAATTCATTTGCCGTGTAGCTTTTATTTTATTTAACTGTTGTAAGTAAGGTTAAATGAGTAAGGGACATATTTAAAATTGTGAGTGAATTTTGTACTATTAAATTTCGTCTTTTTTCGAATAATAATGTCTCAACTTTCAGTATGGGTCCCGAATACAAATATAGCTATCGCTCGGCGGTCACATTAAAACATAACAAGGTCTTTTTCTTTAAAAAAAACTGAAGCAAGAGACAAAGTTTAGCGGGAAATCACATTAAAAAAACGAGGATTTAAGAATCAAAGTCACTTATTTCATAGTATCCACTTTTGTAGTTTAATCATCAGTGTTTACATTAACACATTAATACTTTATGATATTTTTTACCCTTTTTTCTCCCTCTATTTTTGTGTGGATAAAAGATGAATTAGTCATCTGAGTTGAATTATTGAAATAAAACACAAGCGTAAAATTATCTTAAGCGGGAAAGCCTTTTATGTTTTATCCAATAAAAAGAGGGCCATCAATTAGTGTAAGTCAAAACCCATTCTATTGAAATCATGAATATTACTGTTAATTGATAAATGCTGTAAATGTACATGAAAAAGTGACAAATGTTAAGTCAGTATGGTATGATTCCTCGACCTTTACCGATCGTTTGAACGAGGAGAATAAATGGGATCACCCTTATTGTTGGGCCCGAAAAAAATGTAATAAAAATACACATTAAGAGCCATTCATATTTGTTATAGAAATTGAACTGCATCTATTATAACAGCTTTTCAAATATATGTCTTGAAGACTTCATTTAGTCTTTACAAATTTCTACAACTTTAAATGTTTAAACCGCTAAGCCGGAAAATCAACAAAAGATAAAACCAAAAAGTTCTTTGAAAGTGATATTTCTGTTTTATGTATATATCTTTTGAATATTAAAAAATGTCTTTAGACGTTCTAGCCGTTTTACTTGTTTACGTAAAATTTCTACAACTTTAACGTTTTCAATGATGTATTATAATGAGAATACCCAAACATAAATTGGACCTTTAATACTATTAGCTATAATTATTTGTTACGAGATAGCAATCTGCATCACAATCATGTTTCAAGTCCTTGACATTATTTGATTACATATCGGGAGCTTATTCTTTAGTTTCCGTAATTTATCACGATTTACACATTGATTTATTATAATAGTATAGTTCTTACTACCCGATGGCCCTGTACGATGGCGTTAGCATTCGCGAAGTAGCAAGTTCGAATCATCCACAAACATTTTTTCAGGTTTTAAAAAATATGCAACATTAATTGATGAATCATTTGTTTAATTGCTTAATTTCATATTTTTAACATATACATTTATATATATGTTGACATAAAGTCGTACAATAGGGATGATTTGCATCACAGGGGCACGGAATAAAATATGTGTCATAAACTTATCCAATGTACCACTATGTAATAGAAAGAGCACCGAAACACGAGGCTATCTGATTTATACGAGGGGGCGTAGCCCCCGAGTATTAATCAGATTGCCGAGTGTTTTGGTGTTCTTTCTCTTTTGTATCATAGTCAAACATAAAAGCACGCTCCCTGTTGTAACAATATGAAACCCCGGCAAAAATGAACCAATGAACGAACATCTGAATATGACATTTCTGTCGCTTTCCCTTTCTCTGCATTCACAATATGTAAACCCCAGCAAAAATGAGCCAATCAATGGGCATGCTCTGGAGTGCGGGTAACTAATACCCGCACTCCAGTTAACGCACTGTGCATGTATGTGTATACGATTTAACCCTGACACATTTTCAACAGAAAGGTCTCCAAACTATGATACAAGACAAGGGTAACAACTCCCATAGGAAGGTGTCTATATATAGTCAGAGTTTTCGCCTTGTAGTAAATGAAAAATAATTATGCAAAATGTAGCCTAATACTTTATAATAGACACAAATCTTTAAAAATGTAAGTTACTTTATGACATATTATTTTAGTGCATATTATTCATTAATGCATCGTAAATTTTATTAATGCAATGTGCGTGTCGGCATTTGACAAATGTACGATAACAAATAGAGTCAATTTATAGGTATGTAAATGTAGTTACAAAGATATCTAAATTGTACCTTAAAAATGTCCAGTTCGCCATCATTTTACTGCAATAAAGCAGAAAATACCCAGTGCGGCCCACTTCGCGAGATAACTAATTTATAAATCATAGCGTCATATTTTGAAATTAATTTAAGCCCTTCTCCTAGGGTTCAGTTTTCATGTTTCAAAATGTTTATACTTCCTGGGTTTCTTGGCAAGGATATACATGTACAACCTGACAGCTTTGCACCGAGAACGCCTCATGGGAATATATGGAAAGCCATGGCTGTCTTATTTTGTCATTTTTCAATTAATTTATTTAACCATTTGGATAATATTTAAGTTAACTTCGACAATATATGAATTGAAAACACCTTCTTATTAAACCGGAAACCATTATATAAATCCACAGTTGTAATATATGATATCATGCCATCAGTGTGCAAAACTAAAGTAGCTATATATAAGTTGATTTTTTTTTCAATATCATTTTATGATGCCAATTCTTCTATACCAAAGTAGCCATATGTGGAACCGGTATTATCAATATATTAATTCATTTTTACAGTATATGAAACCATGTAACCATGTAATCAATGTATGAAACCAAAGTAGCAATATATAAGTTGGTTATCACATTATATGATACCAATTCTTCAATATATGGTACCAAAGTAGCCATATATGTCTTCTTTTTCTGTCTTTTAATAAAAATAAAAAAGCTCCTAGTCTGTCTCGATTTCAGAGATGCCCCCACTAGGACTCAGAAAGTTTACTATCTACATTATGTAATTTAAACGAAACACATTGAATAAACTTTTAGTACTACGAGGTATGATCATCAAGTTCTCGGCCCGATATACTTCTAGCCACTACGCTGACAACTACACATGATACGTCGATACTGATATCTTATTGAAGATTACTGACCGAGTTACACGCAGATTTACACAGATTAAGTAACATAAAACACACTTTGAACAGTAGAGGGGTTTGTCATTTAGACCAAATGGAGAAAGTTGGAATCAGAGCCGTCATTAAGTACCTCTGTAAGAAAGGGATGTCCCCAAAGAAAATCCATGAAGACTTCATCGATACACTTGGGAAGGAGTCCCCTTCCTATAGCACTGTGAAAAAATGGGCTGCTGAATTTAAGAGGGGCAGAGAGAGCATTGGAGATGATGAGCGGCCTGGGCGGCCAAAAAAGGCCACCAACGATGAAACTGTCGAAGCTGTACACGATCTGAAGGCGAGACCTGTAAAGCGTTACTAGGGAAGTGGGTATAACAGGCAATTCTGACTGATGTCTATGGCATGTCAAAGGTTTCCGCTAGATGAGTACCCTTACAGTTGACTGACGACCAGAAACGGACCAGGCTTAACATTTCAAGATATCTTTTGTCTCGCTACGAGGATGAACCTGATTTTATCTACCGGATCGTAACTCAGGATGAAACATGGGTCAATCAATTCGACCAAGAATCCAAAAAAACAGAGCATGCAGTGGAAGCACCCTGGCTCATCCTATCCGAAGAAATTCAAGAGGGTGCCATCAGCAAGAAAGATGATGGCTTCAATTTTTTTGGATAGTCAGGGGGAAATCATGATTGACTATCTTGAGCAAGGTCGTACTATAAACGGTACGTACTACGCAGACGAATTGAGATGTTGAGATGTCTTCGTCAAGAAATTGCGATAAAGGGGGGGGGGGGGGCAAATTGACTCAAGGCGTTCTGCTCCTGCACGAAAATGCACCAACTCACACATTCCAAGTTGCGATGGCTGCTGCAACTGACTGCGGCTTTAAAATTCTTCCCAATCCCCAATATTCTCCGGACTTGGCCCTCCTCTGACTTCTACCTGTTTCCAAAACGTCTAACACGTTTTGGAAACATGTAGAAGTCAGAGGAGGAAGCAATAAAGGTGTCATGGAGGCAGTCAATGAGTTCTTTGAGGACCAAAATAGAGAGTTCTATTTTGAAAGGTTAAACAAGTTGGAGCACAGGTTCGCGAAGTGCATTGATGTAGAGGGCGATTATATTGAAAAGTAAGACCATTAGTTGGATTCTCTGACTACCGGAGGTACATCGGGCCAAGAACTTTTTGATCAATCGTCGTATGTACTTTAAACAATTTTTTATTAAATCAATAGTAGGATATTATGTCACGTACGGCCTTCGGGTTTGTTTGTTTCATTTTACGCCTTTTCCCAACAGTATCGTTCCTGGAGAATTACACCAGTACTAAACTACCTTCCTCCGTGCTAAACTACCAAAGCATATCCCGAACCCACGCCAGAGAGGTAACTGGATTAGATGTCATCGACTCTAACCCCTCGACCACGCAGGCGGTTCGGGATTTTATTACTACCGTGCTATATCATAACACAGATAACTCCAAATCAAGATCTATTTCCTAAATATAAACCAATTAGGTGTCAAAGAAACAAATGATTATCATTTTTCAATGTCAATGGTCGGATGAATAGTTAATTTTTACGACGTCACGTTCTGTTGGAATATTTCAAATGTTGTACAATGATTTGATCAAGGTGTTGGCCACCTGGACCGGGTTGTTCAAAACATTGGTTAAAATTAACCAATGGATAGCTTATCCACTGGCTAAATCCTTAACCAGCGGCCAGCTATCCAGTGGATAAAATTTCATTGTTCAATAGTTGGATAGTACACTGGCTACCTAACCAGTGGATAGCGTATTTATCCACTGGTTAAGTACCACAATGCAACAGGGTTGGTTAGTGATTCTGGAAACAAAATGGCTGATTTTTTTTATGAATAATAAATTTATTAGAATCAAAAAGCTCCTAAAAAATAATTTTGCATGTTTTGTGCTTTCTTGTTTTTGGAATTAAACAAAAAGTATATCAGAGGCCTTAAAGTATTGATAGATTTATTTTTCCCTTAGACACACATAAGAAAAAAATCAAAAACATTTTTTTTTAAATTTTGAATTGAAATTACTTCCATTAGATGAGTAATGTTCTAACTAAGAAAATGAGTACTGACACTAAGTCTTGTATGTTTTATTAAAGAATAAGAAAGTTATGACTGTTTAACTGAATTTTCTGAACTACAACAACAACAAATTTAGATTGAAAAAGGGTTCTAAAAGCACTTTTTCAGAAATGTTTTAATTTAATCCTATGCATTTTATATGAAATGTCATAGTTAAGAAAAATAAACATATATTTGCAACAAAAATCTTGTTTTAAACAAGTTTTAATGATTTTACTGTTTTAATGATGATGACTAACCTCTGGTTAAGGGCATTATCCGGTGGTCATATGACTGGTTAAAGTAAACCGCTGGATAACGCATTTTATCCACTGGATAAGTTTTGAGCAACAGAATTTATCCAACAGACAAAATTTAACCAGTGGATAATGAATTTAAGCACTGGTTAACACTAACCAATGTTTTGAACAACCGGATCCCGTTGACTTAACATTCTGCCTTTAGCAGTACCAAATAGGCAAAGTTGTAGAGTTCTGTTGTGGGACAATATCAATTTAATATAACCTCGATATGTGTGAAGTTCTATTAACTAAAAATTAGCTTGTTATTCAGATGTGCTGTTGAATATACCAAGGAGACAGTTATTGACCATAGACAACTGTTCGTCATCTGCCATGTTGTTTCAGTCAGCAGCTAGAAAAGTATAAGTTGAAATGAGATAGGGTACTGATCATTCTGTTGTACGTCTTGACTGGCTGTCATGGTGGTAGTTCTGGCTTCCGAAACTTTATAAGCCCCTTTTTAATACATCTGTATTTTTGTTTTTCATCTGATGCGGCGTTCACGTCATGCCATAGTATATAAACAGGTACGCTGAAGACCTTAATCTATAATGGTGGATACGATCTGTGTTGCATGGCAAAGATGTCGATGCCTTGATACCTTCTTAAAGATTCATTTTTGTATAAGGCCAACGGGTTTTCGTTCTTAAAATGTATGAATAACAAGCCATCGCTTCTATTTTTTGGATTGGACCTTAGAATAGACTTTTCCGACGACGTTTGGTATCTCTTGCAGTTGGCGTCTTTATGCGTTTTGTTGGTAAATTTCTACCATGTGGTCTTAATTTTCGTCTTCTTGATTATTGATTTTCAGTGATTGACAGTGCTTTCGTTTTTCAAGTGAGATAAATAGGTAGTATTTAACTTCTTGTCTCCTGCTTTTCTTTTTAAAATAACATTTTTCATATCACCCTTACTTTATTTTTGCCCTCGTCCTTGAATATAAAATGGGTTAAATGAAGTAGAGTTGATGGTCGGTTGAAGAAGAACACCTTTACAAAAA
>NW_026857754.1:0-18753 GCF_026571515.1 Ruditapes philippinarum
CTAACAGAAGGAGGGGCACATCTCCCTTCTGGCAACCCCCTGATGTATCTTTTGGAAATGGGGGCCCCAGTGGCCGAAAAAGTGCTCACTTTTTTTTAGCAACATTTTCTCAAACAAAAACATGTGTTTGGGGCCCAAAAAGGACATTTTTCACTATTTGAGGCCTAAAAGAGTGGTGTGTGTGTGTGTGGGGGGGGGAGGGTGTGTGAAAGTGTATATATGAGGTAAAGTGTTAATAAGGGGAATAACTCCAAAAATATAGCTTTCAGAACTAAACCCTTTTGATAACAACTCCCCTTAGGATAAGAAGGTATTTCAAATTTAGTGTTATGAAAACATTGAAATTTTTGAATAATGGGCTACATGAAAGTTTTGCATGACGATAATGGCGATCATAATAGCTCCAAATTTTTCCTCTCGCAATAGACGAATCTGAATAATTAACCTTTGTCATGTTAAATGATAAATCTTCCTTTATGCGATCATGAGGTCCATTGAAAAACACAGTCTTTACATAAAAACCTCACCATGGACCTTTGGTTCTTGAAAGTTAAAATATAACACAATTTTTTCATTGTCATTTATATTATTTATTCTTTGCATTAAAATCATATAATTATGAAGGCATCTTAATACATTTCTAAAAAAAAAATAATAATCATGTTTTAACGCATTTATCTGTTGAAAAAAATTTAAAAAAGAAGAGAAATTTTCTTTGTTCTGATTAATGGGAATAATGCATACAGTCTATGCTATAATTCTATGACATACATGTTGAGAGTACTTACAAATATGATGTGAAGTATTCAAGTGTATTATTTAAGTGGTTTTAAGGATAGAATTTGCTGGGACAATTTTAACAGGAATATTAATTCATATAAGTACATTGCGGGGTGTAATTCAGAAAACTTCCATTCTAGTCATTGGCCTACAATATTGATCTGTAAGACATGTAAAGTTTTTAAAATACTTTCCTGTCATAAATGAAGTACATGTATGAACTAAATAATGAAGCTGCATACAAAATCTTAACCAAGTATGCAAACACCTCCATTCCTAGAAAGTTCAAGGTAATAAAAACAAACAGTACATAGCATGCTCATTTAAATAATTCCACTTACTACATGTAGTTATCCACCAAATTAATTTGTGCATTTGTTTAAGACAAAAATTAATATTTCTCTGTCTAGCCATTGAGATGAATCATTTGCCATTTTGAAGTAAAAGATTGGTGTCAGAAATTGTTTTTTTAACACTTGTAACAATCTGAAAGGCCTCTAATGCAAGGCTTTTAATGCAACAAATGATAATAATAATAATAATAAAAATACTTCAGTTACAAAAACTAACATTTCTCTCTTTTATGTTTTTATTTTTCTTGCCTCCACAAATGGACTCAATAAACTTTGATTTGAAAAAAAAAATGTTACTCCATAGAATATTAAGAAAATATTCATATGGTATAAAATCTTCATAAACAATCTTTTTCTAAATTCTAGTGCATAATTTTACTACAGAGAGGCTCTTGCTGTTCATTTTAAACATGAAATTTACCCTCAAAACATGAAAAAACTATCTGTTCTCTTTGGCAAGGGAATGTCTGTTTCCTTACAAATTGATTACAAATACAAATTTGGCTAATATGGCTGTTTGTTTGAAGCTGATTATCATATAGTTTTGTAAAGATACATCAAACATGTAAGCATTTTTGTTAAATAAATATATAGGGGAAAAAAGATTATTACAAAATTATAATTATGAATTTCAGACATTAAAAACCATCACAAGATAAACAGCTATGCCTATATGGGCTGCAAGCACCTAGCAATAAAAGTAATCTCTCTTAATAATATTCTAAAGTTATAAATTCCTAAACACATTAACATACAAAGTGCTATCACAGATAAAAACAGAGAAACGAAAAAAATGCCAAGACCTGAAACTTTTCAATGTTAAAGAAAGATACAAACTCTGAAAGAATAAAAATCTGTGCATACCTTAGCTACAAGGAAGCAGGTGTGAACACTGATGTCTATGAACATGTTTGATCAGAAAAGAATTTTAAAATTCTACTTATCAAAGATTCCTCGAACGTATAAATTACATCAAGCTTATCACTTTCTTAAAATAACATAATTGAACTTGTTTTCGTGAATTTTAACCAATACAGTTCTTCTGCTTCAATTTTAGAGTTTGATTGTTACTCCTTATATGTGGGTATCTAGAAATACTTTCCATTAAAAATGCCTATAAAGATTTTAACCCTTACCATCTTAAACATCTGAAATGGACATGCCCATTTTTTGCAATCTGGATATAAATATTAATCATTTTTAGGAAAAAATATGAAATATGTGACTGAATAGCAAATAGAGTAGAATTTTTTTCTTCTATGGGGTAGTAGTGCAGCCAATATCAACTTTTTTTGCTGATAAAGTTCTTTTTTTAAGTAAAGACAACACTGATTAAATGGTTAAGTGACTTCATGATTTGACACACTGAATAATTGTTTGTGTATTCTAGGCTTAAAGAGTGTCCATTCACCCTTTCAGGCACTGAGAGTATGGTCCCCAGAAATGGCATGCCTGTAAAGGTTGTTATCTTTCAAAAGGTGACCTATAAATTTTGAATTCAGTAATTCACTGAATGATACTAAATATGTGATGTTTACTATTTTGATGCACAGAAGGCCAATGAGACCATTATATGCATCATGGATAAAATTAAGGTATTGCTGCCAAAATAAATGATCATATCTTTCAGACGAGCTTGACTGACAGAATTAGACTGAAGATGTCCAGCTGTATTTGTTTATTACATGTGACACCTGGATAATATAATAACTTTTCTGTATCTAAATGGAATATACTTCCTTATACAAAAGTATATCAAAGTCTCTGACGGTATTGATGAGACAAATTAATCAAAGGCAGCATGCAATAACCAATCAGTCAAAGATTCTTCACTACCAACTTCTATATTAATATAGTTGTTCATATAGCAGGCAGAATTCCATATAAATTATACATTGTGTATGGCACAGAATAAATGAAAACAATAAAAAGGTATAGAAATTGATAAAACCATGTTTCATAAATCTTGATAATATTTAATCATTGTTTTTATAAAGTAATATACAAAAAATGACATATAATTCACATTAATTAAAAAAAATAATAACACAAACACTCACACAATGGAATTCTTTATCACAGTCATTGTTTAAGAATTTAATATGAATCATCTATATACATATAAAATATTGGAGCAATTTCTTATTTTCTTTTCACATAACTTAATTTTCACAATTGTTTTGACACAACTACATAGAATGAATGTAGATTTAATGGTAAATTTATTGAACACGTTAGAAAAATATCATATTATGCGAGTCTGGCAAGCATAAATAGAGGATATTGAATGAGTGTAAGTTCAATACTGAATTTATGGCATGACTTGAATAAAATTATATTATGCGAGCCTCTGGTGAGCAAAATATTATTTTCTTCAACAAGTGCAATAAATTTAGTAATGAACTTACACAAATTTAATATTCTATTTATCACATACCCAAAATAAAGACCCTTTTAAATTGAAATAAGAGTCATTTTTCATTGACAAGCCTATAGTATAATGCTAACATTTAGCGCGTCTTTACACTATGTTTGTATAACGCTAATGATGTCATGTCAAAATATATGCACGGCCGTGCAATTCCATATTTAGGGAGTCGCAAAATCGGCATGGGTTTGTGATAATATTGTTTTTTTCAATGAGTTCAACAAATTTAATATTGAATCGACATGAATATAATGTTCTATTCATCACATATCCAAAATAAGAACAATTTATGGTTAAAAAAGTGCCATTTTTCATTGACACGCCTACAGTGTAACACTAACATTAGCAATTTTGAACGCTATGTTTTTATATAACGCAAATGACGTCATGTCAAAGTGTTATAACACTATAGTTAAATATCATTTTTATTAAATGGCTTTATTACAATGTGATAAAAAAATTAAAACAGCTTGTAATAATAAGTTCTTGTTCATCAAATGTGGAGAACACAAAGACAAAACATGATAACAAACATAAAGAATATCTTATCAATAAAATAATACTGATCCAGATAATTAAACATCAAACTGAGAAATAAAAATATGTCATGGAAACTTATTGAGCTGCGTCACGACAAAACCAACTTAGTGCGTTTGCGACAAGCATGGATCCAGACCAGCCTTCGCATCCACGCAGTCTGATCAGGATCCATGCTGTTCGCTTACCAACTCTATTACAAGTGGAGAAACTGACAGCGAACAGCATGGATCCTGATCAGACTGCGCGGATGCGCAGGCTGGTCTGGATCCATGCTGGTCGCAAATGCACTAAGTTGGTTTTGTCGTGACGCTGGCTCAAATATGTCATGGAAACTTATTATGTCTTGATTCAGTTACTGTTGATTTTGGAGCCCACCCCTACGAAGTTTTCTTCTTTCAATCTTCTTCCTTTTCATAATTAACAATTCATATAAAATATTTCCAATATTATTTGATATTTTGATAAAATTAGACAATTTCCAGTTACCCATTAAGGCTTTATCATTTACCTAAGTACATCAGCATGGTTGCCATTTGAAACAACTACTTCATCTTCACCACTGATGTAGAACAGTGGATGGTTCGAATCTATTACGCCACCACCATTACTGCTTGTGCTACTGGAGCTCAACTTCCTTTGCAAAAAAATTTCATGACCTACATACACTGTTTTGTTATACATTTTTTGAAAGGATGTAAAAAAAAATACTTAGTCTAAAAAAAAAAGCCACTAGATCTAGTCAATGAAGACAATGATGATAAATATTATGACCACTATCATAATTATTATGACCACTATCAAAGAATAAATGTGTCAGTCACAGAATCTCTCTGCTCCAATAATGCAGATGTTCTAAATCTATACAAGAATCCACTCAAAAGATTTCAAGTCTGTCTTGTAAAAATCATTGTTCCTATATTGTCTATAAATGCCTTAATTTTTTTCCCTGTGTGTACCTATATTGCCCATTTAAAGGCTATTTTATAAATGCCTTAATTTTTTTCCCTGTGTGTACCTATATTGCCTATTTAAAGGCTATTTTATAAATGCCTTAATTTTTTTCCCTGTGTGTACCTATATTGCCCATTTAAAGGCTATTTTATAAATGCCTTAATTTTTTTCCCTGTGTGTACCTATATTGCCCATTTAAAGGCTATTTTATAAATGCCTTAATTTCTTTCCCTGTGTGTACCTATATTGCCTATTTAAAGGCTATTATATAAATGCCTTAATTTTTCTTTCCCTGCCAATAGAAAATAAAGTGGGGGCAAGAACATGCTGTAATCCACATTCTCCCGTCTATGGTTTTAAAATCACAGGTTTTCACAAAACAAAACAATTCAAAAGTACCCTTTCACTTGTTTAAAACCAAACTTTTCTGATATTTGGTTCATAAGTCCTGTATCAGGTTTAAATTTTGTAGTTATTTTGTGATGATATGCATTGTTAAATATACGTCTCACAGCGTCCAGTTTACCCCACCTCTCTGACACCTGAGTTTCTGTTGCTTCCTCACATCTGTCAAAATAATGAATAATAATTAATACCTTACTTTCATATCTCCATAAAAACAAGTTAACCGAAAATATTTGGTTTTAACATATTTTATTCATCATATAAAGGAACAAATTTTACATGACATAACAATGTTAGTATTTTTCTTTCTTTTTCACAGTATATTACATGTTTGAAAGGTGAATATGATAAAAAAATGTACTCCATGTGTGCAATGAAATGCCTAAATAAATCATTAAAAATTACAGAAATAATGATTCACATATGAAACA
This sequence comes from Ruditapes philippinarum, assembly GCF_026571515.1. Taxonomy (NCBI): domain Eukaryota; kingdom Metazoa; phylum Mollusca; class Bivalvia; order Venerida; family Veneridae; genus Ruditapes; species Ruditapes philippinarum. The sequence goes on from NW_026857754.1 coordinate 5,889, forward strand.
GCCAATGATATAGTGTCAAGCATGACTTCAAGAACATGCAATGTAACTTATGGTGTAAGCCAGCAATTTAAAATACTTAGGCTGAAAAAAACAATATAAAAATACTAACAATCTATTTCACAAAGTTTATCAACCTCCAAACATATCGAGGGGTTAAACCTGTCCTTATCAACGAGTTTGCGGCTTATTTTCTAAACCACATATTAATCTTCTTTTTCCTTACACTATGTTATATACAAATAACACTTCTCTTCAAGCACTCTTTATGAAATATTTTATAACATAAAATAATAAAAATTTCTACCCAGAAGTAATAAATTAACTTACGATCCTATTCTACTGGATCCCTGCGATGTTGTAGCCTGACATTCTGTGGATATAGGACTTCCGGTACCAGATATTACCTGCCAACTGTAACATACACAATCATCATTCAAATGAGCCGCGTCATGACAATACCAACATAGTGGGTTTGCGACCAGCATGGATCAAGACCAGCCTGCGCATCCGCGCAGTCTGATCAGGATCCATGCTGTTCGCTTACCAACTCTATTACAAGTGGAGAAACTGACAGCGAACAGCATGAATCCTGATCAGACTGCACGGATGCTCAGACTGGTCTGGATCCTTGCTGATGTCAAACGCACTATGTTGGTTTTGTTGTGACAGGGTTCAAATAATTCTCATACTATTCTTATGTTATCAGAAAGCTGACAGATATGTAATAGTTAACTCTTGTTAAGAAAAAATTAAACAGCTCAAAAGCAGCGATAAGCAAGCAACTGTAGCTGTTATAGACTTTTATTCTTTTTCTTATTAGCGTCTAACTCATTGACCAACTTTTTGAAGGCGAGCATAGTGCTTATCCAGACAGATACAACGTTTAAATGAACTGTTAAATAAATGTTATTGATGGCGGTTTCTGTAAAATAGACTGTTAAAAATTAAGTCATTCTCATTGGTCAAAAAATTAAGGCAAACATTAATTTGCTGTTGTAATAAACTTGTGTATTATAACTATAGATCATAGAAAAGGTATTGTTTGGAAAGGATGTTTGCCTCAATTCCTGGCTACGTTATTAGACAGACCATAAGGTAATTATAACTTCTTCACTTGATGTTCACCATATTTTGGATCAGTCAGTTAAGTGGAAGTTTAATGAGACGATAATATACATGTAGTATGATGTCAATGTTTCTACCAGGTGTTATTTTAGTGATGATAGCAGCAACAGGTGCCTGCCTAAAATATCCCCCTTTATACCTTTATACATAATTATGTTTATTGTATATATATAGGGGTAGGATAGAGGTGTGTGCGTTAGACGTCGGGAACTTGTATTGGCAGCTATAATGTCTTCCTATGATATAAAGAAAGAGTCAGGTGACCTTACTCTTCCCTGTTGCCAATTAAATTAAAGTACTTTGATCTTGAAAACTCTTACTTAACAATAAACAATGAACAAATCAAAGGTCAAATCATTTCATAAGACTAGTGGAGAAAAGGTTATGGAATGACGGTAGAAATAGACCTTAAAAGTTCATTGTATAAAAAATGGTCTAAATTATTCATTATCCTAATTTTTCTATAAGTATGTTATAAGTATTCCGTTTCAAAGAACATTCTAAACAGAAATAATTTACCTTCCGCAAGTTGGTGATTCTGATATACTAGGTTGTCTACCCCTGTTTGACTGCATTGTTATAGGACTAGATGATCTATTACATGACAAACCCGTCTGAAGCCGAGAACCACTGGCACTAGGATAGCCTCCTTCTGACTGGCTGTAGCCAATAAAGAGGATAAAATTTGTATAAACATATTGATAAGTTGTTTTTTTAATACAATATGCACTATAACAACAAAATATAAAGTTATTCAAAATGATAAACAGAGCATGTTTTCAAGAAATATTTTTCTGCATCAAACATTTTGGTGTTTATATGAAACTGTAAGCTTTAAATACTTGAATCAAACATTTTAGCTGAATGACATGTGAACTTTTCTCCCTTACATCTAATATTGTGCAATAAAAGTGATATGGTTTTTAAGTTCAAACTTTCTGAAAACCTGAAAACCCTGAATTTAGGATTATTTTAATTGATTTTGTATACTAAGAGAGTGCTTTCAGCAGTATAAAACAAGAGCCGGTTGAACTGGGTGATGCTCCCTGACTAAGTTTTGGACACAGAAAAGTATATCTTTTGTAGTCCAAGACAAAGTTCAAAGTGTGATTATTCAAAACTAAGGCAATGCAGAGTTACTGTTCTTTGCACTGCACTTCTATCTACCGACTTGCGCACAACACATCGTCTATGTCTATATGTTGATCATTTCTGTGAAATAGTTGTAAAATCCGACTTCGAATAACAAAGTTATGGGCCGGACACAATTTTGCTTCAAGGTCATGCTGTGATCTTGACCTTCAAGGTAGCGACCCAAATGTTGTGCGCGACATGTTGTCTCAATATGGAGATCATTTCTGTGAAATAGTTGTAAAATCCAACTTCAAATAAAGAAGTTAAGGGTCGGACACGATTTTGTTGCAAGGTCTTGCTGTGACCTTGACCTTCAAGGTAGCGACCCAAATGTTGTGCGCGACATGTCGTCTTAATATGGTCATCATTTCTGTGAAATAGTTGTAAAATTCGACTTCAAATAACGAAGTTATTGGCCAGACACAATTTTGCTGCAAGGTCATGCTGTGACCTTGACCTTCAAGGTAGCGATCCAAATGTTGCGCGTGACACATCGCCTCAATATGGTGAACATTTCTGTGAAATAGTTGTAAAATTCGACTTATAATAACGAAGTTATGGGCCGGACACGATTTTGCTGCAAGGTCATGCTGTGACCTTGACCTTCAAGGTAGCAACCAATATGATGCGCGCAACACGTTGTCTCAATATGGAGATCGTTTCTGTGAAATAGTTGTAAAATTCGACTTCAAATAACAAAGTTATGGGCCGGACACAAATTCGGGTACATACGGACAGACTGACGGACAACCCGGCAACTATATGCTCCCCGGGGAGCATAAAAAACTGAACTTAAGGTATATGCCTAAAAAACCTGTTCCCATGTAGTTGGATATTTGAAAATGCTTTCAATGTAAGGGAGAAAATGATAAATTTGGCTTCACCCTTTTCAGTATAATAATAAAAATAGCCAATAAGATTAAATGATATTAATTGATGCCAGCTAGCCATGGAGGTTGAAGATATCATTTACCTCAATACATCACCATGGTTGCCATTTGAAACAACTACTTCATCTTCACCATTGATGTAGAACAGTGGATGGTTTGAATCTACTACGCCAGCACCGTTACTGCTGGTGCTACTGGAGCTCAACTTCCTCGGACACCCTCCCACGCTGCCTAGACTACTTGTACTGTTATTTAAATGTCTTCTTAGGCCACTTGAATATGTTTCTGAAATAAAATAAGAAGTTTTTAGTGAAAACAGCTCATTTATTTCCTTTTTTTATAAATCTAGGTAGAGAGATCTCACATAATTATCTCTCTGTACACTGAGAGGTGACCTTTAAAGCTCCATGCAACTGATGCTTATAGATTAGTAAAATATTTTTTATTATTTTTATTACCTTTGTTGAGTTGTAAGTTATATAGTTATTGTTGCACATATAATGCATGATTCTAGGTGCCAGTTTATGCAGTAATGCAGCCTTCAATAAACATTATGGACTATGTTAAACTCCCTTATTTTTTTTAAGATGGCTAAATAGCTTCCCCACAAGAAAATATGAGCCGCATCATGACAAAACCAATATAATGGGTTTGCGACCAGCATGGCTCCAAACCAGCCTGCGCATTAGCACAGTCTGATCAGGATCCATGCTGTTCACTTACCAACCCTATTACAAGTAGAGTAACTGATAGCGAACAGCATGGATCCTGATCAGACTGCGAGGATGCGCAGGCTGGTCTGGATCCATGCTGGTCGCAAACGCACTATGTTGGTTTTGTCATGACGCGGCTCATATGTAATGTGATGTCCTTCTAGGCTGCTTGCGAGTGACAAGCAATACATAAACTGCATTGCTACACAGGCCCCAATGAAAAAATTATGCTATGAGGCTCCCATAAATAAAGTATGGAAAAAGTACACACCTGGTGCTTTAATGACCCCATTTGTGTCTGATAAAGAGCTATGTACTTTGGAAGACCTGAAATTAAACAAATATCTCAGATATAAAAAGATAAAAGCCTATTTCTTAAATTTTTGTAAACAAAAACTTGAATTATATGCAGCAATGTTTCAAAGTTATAAAAACAGGTTACGGCAATTGACAATATAAAACTATTTATTGACTTTTTAGTGCTTTGACTATCTGAATGCAGCTTGCCTATGCCATCCCTACGGAGTCAAACCAGCCTGCGCTTTAATACCATCTTACAGACTCAATTCTGTTCACTGATTAATATTAGTATTACTATATTAAAATCCCTCCAAATACCAATGCACTGTTCTAAATTAAAACCTACACAAGTCCATTATACAAAGCATGCATGATAAAAGGTAAATAATGATGATATAAAAGTAAACATGATCAGGTGGATTAAACCACAAGGACTTGACTGCAACACTGTCTTCATTTTCATGTATTGATTACTGTATAATACGAGGGTTGTCCAAAAAATTCGTGCACTGCAGTTATTGTCGTGTGAGTTATTGATAGAAAAACATTAATTATATATCACTTGAAGGGGAGATATATCTTAAATAAGAAAACAAAAGAAACAAGAGCTGTCGGTAGGACAGCAGTGCTTGACTATTCTTAGTGCTTGATAGTAAAAAAAGCCTTGTTTAAAAGGTAAAATTTTCTTAGTAAAGAAAAAGGCAAAATTCTTCTTTAAATCCATATTACAGTTACAGGCATTGGAGAGAGTCCTATCATGCTTATAAAATTTCAACATGTTTCAAAGCCTTATGTCAATGAACTTTGAAAATATTTGAGGTATTACAAAAACTTTAACGTAAATTCTAAGTCGAAAAAGGGGCATAATTCTGTCATAATGCTTGATAGAGTTACCTCCTCCTGTCTACAGGTTGGGATCATGATGTTGAACAAGTGTGCAAAGTTTCAAAGCCATTTGGCAATGGACTTTGAAAATATTTGAGGTATTACAAAAACTTTAACATATATTTTAAGTCAAAAAAGGGGCATAATTCTGTCAAAATGCTTGATAGAGTTACCTCCTCCTGTCTACAGGTTTGGATCATGATGGTGGACAAGTGTGCAAAGTTTCAAAGCCATATGTCAATGGACTTTGAAAATATTTGAGGTATTACAAAAACTTTAACGTAAATACTAAGTCGAAAAAGGGGCATAATTCTGTCAAAATGCTTGATAGAGTTACCTCCTCCTGTTTACAGGTTGGGGTCATGATGGTGAACAAGTGTGCAAAGTTTCAAAGCCATATGTCAATGGACTTTGAAAATATTTGAGGTATTACAAAACTTTAACGTAAATTCTAAGTCAAAAAAGGGGCATAATTCTGTCAAAATGCTTGATAGAGTTACCTCCTCCTGTTTACAGGTTGGGGTCATAATGGTTAACAAGTGTGCAAAGTTTCAAAGCCATATGTCAATGGACTTTGAAAATATTTGAGGTATTACAAAAACTTTAACGTAAATTCTAAGTCGAAAAAGGGGCATAATTCTGTCAAAATGCTTGATAGAGTTACCTCCTCCTGTCTACAAGTTGGGATCATGATGGTGAACAAGTGTGCAAAGTTTCAAAGCCATATGTCAATGGACTTTGAAAATATTTGAGGTATTACAAAAACTTTAACGTAAATTCTAAGTCGAAAAAGGGGCATAATTCTGTCAAAATGCTTGATAGAGTTACCTCCTCCTGTCTACAGGTTGGGATCATGATGGTGAACAAGTGTGCAAAGTTTCAAAGCCATATGTCAATGGACTTTGAAAATATTTGAGGTATTACAAAAACTTTAACGAAAATTCTAAGTCGAAGAAGGGGCATAATTCTGTCAAAATGCTTGATAGAGTTACCTCCTCCTGTCTACAGGTTGGGGTCATGATGGTGAACAAGTGTGCAAAGTTTCAAAGCCATATGTCAATGGACTTTGAAAATATTTGAGGTATTACAAAAACTTTTAACATAAGTGGTTACAACGCTGACGCTCGGGTGACAACAATAGCTCTACTTATTCTTATCGAATAGTCGAGCTAAAAAACATGTAACCGGCATGTCCTGAAAACGAATTGTCATACAGTTACCTTGGTAAATGTATATGGGCGCACGACAAAAAATTGAGTTTGATGTATCACTGTATTCTTTAAACACTACATATTAACGTAAAAATTCAGGGAAAAGTGTGTGTACATATTCCTAAAGTCACTAGAAAATATGTCGTCATTTGCCCTATTGTAACTGTCGTAAAGAACCATTTGTGTGCGGTCGTCAATACTGTAATTACGTAAATATGTCAGTCGCTAAACGTCTGGAAATACGGATGATCATTAAATTTGGTGCAAATATTGGTAAAACACCAACAGATATCTACAAAGAACTTAAAAGGGCAAGCGGGACAAGTTCATTGTCACGAAGGCTGGTTTTTTAAATGCTCTGTGGAAGAAAAAGAGAGTCGGTAGACGATGACAACCAGTCAGGCAGATGTCAATCCGTAATGCCGGCGCATGTGACAAGGGTTGTCCAATATAATCCTGCACTGGTGGAATATGCTGCATGTACGTTGCATAAAAAACAATAAAAACTACACAACACTTTTCATCAATCATTCCTGTATTGACAGTAAAACAAATTTTAACATAAAAAGCAAATACCACTTTATATTTACAAGTAAAGCAACAAGCAATACAATTACAATGATGAACTAACCCAATTTTTTGTCTTGCGTCGGTATTACGTTACTAAGGTAACTCAATGACCATTCTTTTACACAACACGCCAGTTACTCGGCTTTTTCTTTTGTTTTCTTATTCGAGACAGATTTCTTCTTCAAGTGATATATAATTCATTTGTTTTTATTAATAACTCTCACGACAATAACTGCAGTGCAAGAATTTTTTGGACAACCCTCGTACATTTGTATATTATTTATGTATCACAAAAATTTTGCGAATGTCAAAAAGTGGATTTTTTGCTGCAGAAAAATTTGCAAAAATAATAATAAAGCAGGTACATGTTAAGAATATAACGTTATTGTTATCGTTCTATTCAGTTGTTTAATACCTTTATTATTTATATAATTGTTTGAAATATACATTGTAAGTTTGATAAAGGACCAGATTACACATTTCTTTGTCATATTTTAAAACATTCCTTTGTTATATGAATAACCCATTGTGTTATTAACACATATATTGTTTCATTAAATATTTGTGATTTGTTAAGACCAAACTGAAACAAACAAGCAGTGAGGAAAATTATTCTCAGAGCCTGAACAGTCAAACTTATTCATGTAAGATGCTGTATGAAATCGTGTTTTCAAATGATTGAAGAAAGTTTGCCTAAAAAGAGATAATTTCTGCGCGATTAAAATCATTAAATATTTGAGAGTAATTTCAATTCCAAAAAATTGCAAATATTTCAATGTCGAAAAATTAACCACTTACAGTGTATATTTAACAGTGTAATGTTCAACACCAGCAATAGATAAATACTTAAATATCCCTGAACATTTCAACAAAAATGCTAGTAATTAACTAAAAATTTACATAATCAGTCTATACACAAGTTAGAACAAAAAACTCATATTATTGCAATTATAACATCACAATCTTTGTTATATAAAGACTGGCAACTATGTATTTCAATATCAATTAATATTAAAGAAGCTCTACTTAGGTACAAAGCCTAAAAACAAAAACAAAACATGAATTTGTAACATAGAACAACTGGGGCACTTCTAACAGAAAAACATACAATAACAAAGAAGAAATATACTCAGAAATAAATCGAAAATCATTTTTTTGTTCCATTTGTAGACTGATTTGCGTGAAAAGGGATGCAACGTTTTTAAATTTCAGGTCATTTTTCAATATACAAATAATCATTTTGAAAAACCGGTGTAAGTGAATTATCTGAAAATTTTCACACATGTTACTGGTCTAACCCTTAATCAAATGGAGCATTAATGTAGAGAAAAATTTCCAGTACCATCATGTCAAAAAACCTCAGTGAAGTCCCTATAATTAAAATTAAATCAATATTTAATTTTTGCATTATTTTGTTTGTATGTTTAAGTTTTACATCACACCAACACAGTATAGGTCATATGGCAGTGTTCCAGCTTTACTTGTGGAGGAAGACCTCAGGTGCCCTTCCGTGCATTATTTCAGGCTCAAAGGGGCACCTTAGTAGAACCACCGACATTCGGTAAGCAAGCTGGATAGCTTCCTCACATGAAAAAATCCAAAATCCCTGAATTTTCGTATTAAAAAAACTGTCTTCTACCTTCCATTAATTATAAAGCACTTACCTTTTGTTATCAATAGAGTAATCTTCTGATGTAATATGAGACAAGAAATAGAAACAGAAAAATAATATCTGAAAATATAAAATAAAGTTATAATTAATTGATCATCCTTTAAAATCCCTGTTCAACACCTTTACCACAAAATTGCAATAGTTCTATTGTCACCACAGAGCTTTTGTTACATCAGTATAAATCATATTCAAATACCATGACAAAACCAACATAGTGCGTTAGTGACCAGCATGGATCCAGACCAGCCTGTGCATCCGCGCAGTCTGATCAGGTACAAGTAGAGAGACTGATAGCGAACAGCATGGATCCTGATCAGACTGCGCGGATGCGCAGGCTGGTCTGGATCCATGCTGGTTGCAAACACACTATGTTGGTTTTGTCATGGCGCAGCTCATTTGTATCTATAATTTTTTCATTTACATATCATGTTATTGAATGCTAGGTTCATTATAACTTTGTATATGGTAGTATTCAATTCAAATTAGGTAACTGTCTGCTAATCATGCTTTAAAAACAACAATTCTAATCTTTTATTTGTCTAGATTCCAAAAATAAAAGTTACAATATACATGTATGTTGAGAAAGGGCCCCAAATAATGGTGCTGTAACTTATGACCAAACTTGATTTGTGCTGTAAATCATTTGTTAATTTACACAATGAAAGGAAGTTTTTCTTTTTAAAGTAGAAAATTGCCATCAATCACATAAGCAATCAAGAGTTCATGAAAAGCAATACAGTTTAATAATCCAAATATTTAAACAAAAGCTGTCCATAAGCCAGCTTGCTTGACTACTCTCAGTGTTTGACAGTAAGAAATGGGGCATAACTCTCTTAAAAGGTAAATCAGAGATATGGGACTTGTGCCCATCCTGTTAGATAATCACAGAAAACATGTGTGTGGAGTTTCAACCTATTCTCTTCAATACCGACTTGCATGCAGAAACTTAACCAAAATGTGACAGCAATGCAAACTACTCTTCAAACAGTCCATCTCAAAATATATCTGCATATCTTATCTATAAATAGTATTTACTGACCTCCTCTCCTTTATTTAATCTGTCTGAAAGATTGTGCCTACAAACAAATCAAAATTATGTATCAAAATAATAAATGTCTTTATATAAAAATGTAATAATAATATTAACATGGAATACACTGTTAAAAACTAAAACACTTTTACATATCATCTTGCAGCAATCTTAAATTAAAATACTGTATAGCAAATAATATAAATGTTCAAGAACAAAATCTTGTTATTCAACATATAACTGTTTACTAAATCACTAAAATCATTATCAACATTTCTTTTTAAAGCAATGTCTTTAAGGAGTTTCTACTGTTTTTATCAATATTTGATATACTTATGATAAAATGTGCTCACTGAAGACCCATCTACTTTAATGTTTAATGAATGTATCTAAAAAACTAGAACTACGTGAGTCGGATGTGTGAACAATATAGTTTAGGAGAAGTGGCCTGGACAGGAAAATTAACAAAGGGCAATAACTCAAAAAATAAGAAGTGCAGAGCAGCAGTTTCTTTGCACTGCACTTCTTATCAATAAGATATATCATCCTATGAAGTTTCAAGTCCATAGCTTTTATAATTTATGAGAAATGGCCTGGACAAAAATAAAGAATGAAAATTAATAAAGGGTAATAAGTCAAAAATAAGAAATGCAGAGTACCAGTTCTTGTACAATGCACTTTTTCTTAATGAGATCTATCATCCTATGAAGTTTCATGTCCATAGCTTTTACACTTTAGGAGAAATGACCTGGAAAAAATAAAGTATGAAAATTAACAAAGGGCAATAACTCAAAAAATAAGAAATGCAGAGTACCGGTTCTTGTGCAATTCACTTCTTCTTAATAAGATCTATCATCCTATGAAGTTTCAAGTCCATGGCTTTCATACATTACGAGAAATGGCCCGGACAAAATTAAAGTATGAAAAATAACAAAGGGCAATAACTCAAAAATTAGGAAGTGCAGAGTATCGGTTCTTGTGCACTGCACTTCTTTTTAATGAGATCTATCATCCTATGAAGTTTCAAGTCCATAGCTTTTATAGTTGAAGAGAAATGGCCTGGACAAAATTAAAGTATGAAAATTAACAAAGGGCAATAACTCAAAATTTAAGAAGTGCAGAGTACTAATTCTTGTGCACTGCATTCGGGTTATTGAAAGAAGCATGCATACCAAGTTTGAAGTCAATCAGCCTTATAATGACTGAGTTATGCTCCTGACAAGCTTTAGGGGACGCCGACAACGACGCCGACAAAAGTAATCCCTATATGTCGCCTTTTCAAGGCGACACAAAAACATATTATGTAATAAATAAATCACTCACCCAAATAAGTACCAGTCATAAGCTAATGTAAGATATACAATCTCTGTGGCTGTCAAAGATTTATGTATTGCACCATCAGCCCATAGAGAAAGTCTTAACAATGAAACAAACATTGGTGTCCGGTCCCAGCCAGATATACAATGCACTAAAACACCTTTATCACCTGAAACATGGAAACAGTAACACATAAATAAAACACTAGTGTCCAGTCCCAGCCAGATATACAATGCACTAAAATACCTTAATCACCTGAAACATGGAAACAGTAAAGTATAAATAAAACACTATTGTCCAGTCCCAGCCAGATATACAATGCACTAAAACACCTTTATCATCTGAAACATGGAAACAGTAAAGTATAAATAAAACACTATTGTCCAGTCCCAGCCAGATATACAATGCACTAAAATACCTTAATCATCTGAAACATGGAAACAGTAAAGTATAAATAAAACACTATTGTCCAGTCCCAGCCAGATATACAATGCACTAAAATACCTTAATCACCTGAAACATGGAAACAGTAAAGTATAAATAAAACACTATTGTCCAGTCCCAGCCAGATATACAATGCACTAAAATACCTTTATCACCTGAAACATGGAAACAGTAAAGTATAAAATAAAACACTATTGTCCAGTCCCAGCCAGATATAAAAATGCACTAAAATACCTTTATCACCTGAAACATGGAAACAGTAAAGTAAAAATAAAACACTATTGTCCAGTCCCAGCCAGATATACAATGCACTAAAATACCTTAATCACCTGAAACAGGAAACAGTAAAGTATAAATAAAAACACTATTGGTCCAGTCCCAGCCAGATATACAATGCACTAAAACACCTTTATCATCTGAAACATGGAAACAGTAAAGTATAAATAAAACACTATTGTCCAGTCCCAGCCAGATATACAATGCACTAAAATACCTTAATCATCTGAAACATGGAAACAGTAAAGTATAAATAAAACACTATTGTCCAGTCCCAGCCAGATATACAATGCACTAAAACACCTTTATCATCTGAAACATGGAAACAGTAAAGTATAAATAAAACACTAGTGTCTTGCCCCAGCCAGATATACAATGCACTAACATACCTTAATCACCTGTAAGAGGGAAACAGTAAATTAATCAAACATTGAAGTCTGATCCTTTGAAACCTCAAATCAAAACTCTGCAATCACTGTATCAATTGGTAAAATGTCAGCAATGCAAGTTTTAGATATTTCTGACTATTTTAAAGGACAAAAAAAAACAACAACAAAACAAGATTGCATTTGAGAAAAATGCTATGCCACCGCATTAATACCTAAGCTCTAGGCCTTTTGGGCATTTACAAGAAGGTAATTTAAGTTTTTGAAGCCTTGTACCTTGTACCTACAGACAATAAGATTTTTTTATTTTTTACTATATGTATATATTGAAAATCAATGCCCCCCCCGGGCGGGGGCAATTTTGACCCCAGGGCTATAATTTGAACAATCTTGCTAGGGTTCACTACACAATGTTTCATGCAAAATATCTAACCTCAAGCATTTGTCAATTGCTAGAAGAAATTTTTTTAAAGTTTTTACTATATACATATAAACGAAAACCAAATGACCCCCGGGGCAGGGCCGATTTTGACCCAGGGCTATAATTTGAACAATCTGGGTAGGGTCTACAACACAATGCCTTATGCTCTAGGCCTTTTGGGTCTCTTTACAAGTAGGTATTTAAAGTTTTACTATATGACATATAGTGAAAATCAATGACCCCCGGGGCGGGGCCGATTTTGGACCCTAGGGCTATAATTTGAACAATCTTGGTAGCAAGTCTACCAGCAATGCCTTATGCAAAATATCTAAGCTCTAGGCTATTTGGGTCTTTACCATAAAGTATTTTAAGTTTTTACTATATGTACATATAGTGGAAAATCAAGACCCCGGCAGGGCCGATTTTTGACCCCAGGGCTATAATTTGAAACAATCTTGGTAGAGGTCTACCAGACAATGCCTTATGCAAAT
>NW_026857755.1:0-8063 GCF_026571515.1 Ruditapes philippinarum
GTTTTAAATTTTATTTTTGTATTGAGCCATGATCAAAATTGCCTGTCACATTTTCTTCATGTTGACATTTGATTACATTTCATTTTGGTAACTGCAATATTATATAAATAACACATGGTTTGTGGTCAGTAAAATTATATTCCCGAGGAAAATACTGTTTACCCGAGGCGTAGCCGAGGGTAACAGTATTTCTACGAGGTATGATATTTTTACTGTTACTCACAAACCCATGTGTTATTTATTTTATTACCCCGAACAAATACTGTGATCATATGAAATTGTCAACTAAATCTAACTGTAACAAAAATAAACCAAGAGTTACAATTACTAAACTGTCCTTCCCTTTTAAGTTTTAAGTGTACTGTACAGTAGGCCTACTTGAAATTTTTTCTTTTATGCTTTAAGCAAGTAATGATATCTACTAATCATAAACATACAATATATGTGCTGTATTTAGAAAACAAAACACAAACCAATTAATAAGGTTATGATCAGTGAAATTTGATCCTTCTGTATCCAGAATATTCTTCACCATGGTTTTGGACCTATTTGTTTTCAAAATAACGATGATCAGCATATCTGTTATGTTTCCCTCATTAAAATTGTTAAATAATCCTTTACTCGTCTGAATGTTCCAGTTTGACACATAATTCACATTGCAATTACTTCCGGTGAAAATAAATGTTTACTTTTTGACTTTCCAACAAAAAGATATTTATTACGCGAAAAGCACTCCAGGGTGCAAGCAACTACATTTTATGGGTGTCAGACGTTAGTCTGAGTGGGTCCACTAACTAAGGTGACTTTGTCTTATTAACAAAGGAACTTGCTAGACAGAGTAATAAACGTCTTCCTTGTGCTTCTGTACTTGCTGCGCTTCTAGACTTGCTGCAGGTTTGGACTTGCTGCACTCCTGAACTTGCTACGCTTTTGGACTTGCTGCACTTTGCTGCGCTTCTAGACTTGCTGCACGTTTGGACTTGCTGCACTCCTGGACTTACTTACACTTTTGGACTTGCTGCGCTTCCTCAACTTGCTGCGCTTTTTGGACTTGCCGCGCTTCCTGGACTTGCTGTGCTTCCTGGACTTGCTGCGCTTCCTGGACTTGCTGCGCTTCTTAGACTTGCTGCGCTTCCTGGAATTGCTGCGCTTCCTGGACTTGCCGCGCTTCGTAGACTTGCTGCGCTTCTTAGACTTGCTGCGCTTCCTGGACTTGCTGAGCTTCTTAGACTTGCTGCGCTTCCTGGACTTGCTTCACCACTTCTGCAGAAAACTCTAAGACAATACTGAAAGGTCCTTATTCGGGAACTAAGTTTTTTTTTTATTTTTCTGATCTTCTATTAATGAACATCAGGTTTCTTTATTTGTCTCAATATATATAGCAACGGCACGAACCTGATAGAAAACAATTGACGTGACGTCACAATATAATCAACGTCGCAGTAAAATAAAACAAAAGTGTGTTTCTTTTGACGCACTAAAATACTTATAACTTGAGTTTAAAAATACCTATCAACATGAAATAAAGTGCAAATTAAAATTCAGCTAAATATCTAAAAACTGATTTAAAAATGAATTGAATCAGATACGTGCTGCTGAAACAAACATAAAATAAAACGATAAAAATACTAAAAAAAATACAATCTTGACAATAGCCCCTCTTTTCAAGTGAATATATATATATTCACATAAAATAAGTCAAGATTAATTCAAGCACTCAGGTTCTTAGGTGATCCTCGGTAACTTCTTCTGACATTTTCTTTTCCTCTTTATGACGAGAAGTCTCTCTGCTTAAACCATGACAGTCTCTTGCCAAATGACCTGCCTTATTGCAGATGAAGCATGTCTTCTTTCCTCTATCAAAATCATTCTTTCTTGCACGTGGTGTTATAATTTTACTTTGTAAAATATCATCTATCTCCCTTGGAGCGCTGCTCGAGCCTTGTTTCGAAGCTTCAAATCTTCCTTCATGTGCCTCGACATACTGCTCTGCCATTTGGCATAGATCTGTCATCGTCTTTGGCGCCCTCTCCTTCAAAAACATGGCCAGGTCTAATGAGCTGCTTTGGATAAACTGCTCTCTTATCATCACCTCGCACAGTGATTTATAAGACTGTTCCCCCTGTGCCATGTCAGTCCACCTCGAGAAGTATCGCCTTAATGTGGAAATATATTGATGCACTGACTCTCCTGCCTCTGGCTTGCTCTCTCGAAATTTTACTCTAAATCCTTCTTCGGTCAGCTGGTACCTCTTAAGCACCGCTGTTTTCAGCATTGTGTAATCACATGCTTCCTCAGGGGACATGCTTGTATAAACCTCAAGTCCCCTCCCTGTCAGAAGGGAACTCAGACTCATTGCCCACGTCTCCTCTTCCCATCCTTGGCTTAATGCATACCTCTCAAATCTTTCAATATATGCATCCATATCGTCATGAACTTCGTCAAATCTCGGAAGTTTAGGATGAGTCGTTCTACCAGGCCCTTCTACTGACGGTCTGGTTAATCTTATTCTTTCTCCCTCTAACTCCTTTTCTTTCAACTGCAACTCGTGTTGCATTTCATGTAACCTTCTCTCTTCTTCTCTCCTAAGTTTCCTTTCCTCTCTGTCAAGGAACTCTGCTTCTTTTTCTTTAATGAATGCCGCTAGGCTTTCCCCTTTTAAACCTAGTCTCTCCCCCAACCTAATCCACTCGTCGTAGTTCATGTTACCTTTTTACGTTAACCTTTTTATAGTAGATCCCGGACGAGCCCCCAATTTGTCAGACGTTAGTCTGAGTGGGTCCACTAACTAAGGTGACTTTGTCTTATTAACAAAGGAACTTGCTAGACAGAGTAATAAACGTCTTCCTTGTGCTTCTGTACTTGCTGCGCTTCTAGACTTGCTGCAGGTTTGGACTTGCTGCACTCCTGAATTTGCTACGCTTTTGGACTTGCTGCACTTTGCTGCGCTTCTAGACTTGCTGCACGTTTGGACTTGCTGCACTCCTGGACTTACTACACTTTTGGACTTGCTGCGCTTCCTCAACTTGCTGCGCTTTTGGACTTGCCGCGCTTCCTGGACTTGCTGTGCTTCCTGGACTTGCTGCGCTTCCTGGACTTGCTGCGCTTCTTAGACTTGCTGCGCTTCCTGGAATTGCTGCGCTTCCTGGACTTGCCGCGCTTCGTAGACTTGCTGCGCTTCTTAGACTTGCTGCGCTTCCTGGACTTGCTGAGCTTCTTAGACTTGCTGCGCTTCCTGGACTTGCTTCACCACTTCTGCAGAAAACTCTAAGACAATACTGAAAGGTCCTTATTCGGGAACTAAGTTTTTTTTTTATTTTTCTGATCTTCTATTAATGAACATCAGGTTTCTTTATTTGTCTCAATATATATAGCAACGGCACGAACCTGATAGAAAACAATTGACGTGACGTCACAATATAATCAACATCGCAGTAAAATAAAACAAAAGTGTGTTTCTTTTGACGCACTAAAATACTTATAACTTGAGTTTAAAAATACCTATCAACATGAAATAAAGTGCAAATTAAAATTCAGCTAAATATCAAAAAACTGATTTAAAAATGAATTGAATCAGATACGTGCTGCTGAAACAAACATAAAATAAAACGATAAAAATACTAAAAAAAATACAATCTTGACAATGGGTGGTCAGAGTAACTCTAGTGATGCCCTATTGTGGTAAACTTCGAAAATAATAATGAATCGAGAAAAAAATTGCGGCCATTTTATTTTATTTAGAAAAAAGTCCACGTGACCAGATTTTATACTGTTAAAAAATACTGTTACATGAAGTACTGTTACCATGTAACAGTTAAAATTTCTTGGTCACGTTGTACACTTGCATTAACAGTAAGAATAACTCCAAGAGGCCTATAGGAAATTAACATTAGGAAAAGAGTGAGGGGTAATAAATAACAATATCGATTGATAACATTAATATAGATATTACAATTTAAATATTTAAGAGATCATACAGTTGTTTAGACAGAAAATATAGTGTACAATTCAAAATGCCATTTTATTTAAAGTGTTTTCAAAGATATGATGTTCATAAAGACTTGAAAGTGTTTACAGATGTAAATTATTTTACATTTGTTCAAATTATGTTTGTTGTATTAAATGTCTGCTAATGATTCGCATGTTGACTGATGTATCGAAAATATGATGAAAAATCACTTGCCTTTAATCTGATCTGGGAAGTACGCAACATTGGCATTATATTAGAACCATATAAACGATAAGTTCTGATGATCAAATCTTGATTTACAACAGGACCCCGACGATTTAAGTGTCTAGTAATGATACCAATATTTAATATATTTCAATGAATGTTGTTATATATTGAGATAAGCAAATCCGTTTTACGATGTGTTTGCATTCAATCATACATCTTTATGTTGAGTTTCACAAACATTTATTGGTAATTTATTTTACAAGCGTGATTTCATTTTAGATTATTGTTAATTAATAGCGTCGAAGTTTTGAGTTAAGCTGAAGTATCAAGAAATTGTTATACTTTACGAGTTTTTGAATCCACAGAAAGCGTTGAACATTAAAGTGACCTTATGCGAAACAAAGTGTAAGTGGTTAATGCACAAACATAAACAAAATAACTTTACATTTTACCAAAGTTGTGTTTAAATAATAATCTTACTATGCACAAATAATAAATAATCCTCCAGACCCACGCATTTTGTTTTATGAATACCGTTCGGAATGTATCAATAACGTGCATGTTTTACTTGTTGTTGTTTTAAAGAGTGGGTCAGTTTTTTTTTAAGTTATGCCGTTATATTTTATGCTAATCATTTTGATAATCAGTTAATTGCCAGCCATCATTATAATAATGAATATTTTGAAATAAATTGCTAATTAGACTTACGTAAAATGAACATAACTACAATTTTCCATAGAATATACAGACAAGTCAATAACTCTTTATCCAAATACTTATAATTGGCAGTTAAAAATACATATAAATTACAAGGAATTTAGTCATGGGAATCTCAAATATCATTTATATAATCAAACTTATGTAAATATACGAAATGATAGACTTTTACAAAATTGTATATGGATTTTTTTATCATCTGAAAAATGTTTATTCAAGGCAAAAATAAATAGTTTTAATAGAAAGAGTATTTTTTGAAATTGTATATCTCCTGTTAATCGCGTCTTTATACTATTTGATGTCACGAAAAATACATAGTAGGGTTATTAGGCATTTCTTGTTATACCAGATTAAAGTTTTATTTTATTTTATATATACGGGAAACATATGATAATATTATCGTGTTTAATGATGTGTATCACTACTTTCACATTCTATTTGAAAAAAGCTATTACTGCAAAATTGAATCGAATGTAACGACATTTTAAAACCGCTCTGTCTATCTCAGTATTAAACAACAGTTATTCGGAAGAGATTGAATTTCGGCACCATTATTAGACACATAAATCGTCGTGGTTCAATATAACAGCTGTTATAAATCAAGATTTGATCGTCAGCATTTCATATCGTTTATGCAGCGTGTGGTAGATTTCCAATGTTGTATATTTCCCAGATCAGATAACAGAAGAATGATTTTCAATAAACTTTCATAAAACCAATCAATACGTTGATGAAAGATCGAATCATTACCAGACATCTGAAATAAAAAAATAATCAGATGTAAAACAATTTACAGCTTGAAATACGTTCAAGTCTATGAACAGCATGTGTTTGGCTTTGCAAACAATCTGTTACCCTTCAATAATAATAATAATAATAATAATAATAATAATAATAATAATAATAATAATAATAATAATAATAATAATAATA
The DNA here is from genome assembly GCF_026571515.1 of Ruditapes philippinarum. Lineage (NCBI taxonomy): Eukaryota > Metazoa > Mollusca > Bivalvia > Venerida > Veneridae > Ruditapes > Ruditapes philippinarum. The sequence continues at coordinate 5,828 of NW_026857755.1, forward strand.
ATAATAATAATAATAATAATAAATACACACAGTTTAATTTGTACATTTAGTTGTCTTTCTACACAACAATATGACCAGCATGTTCTCTTACATTTGTTTTAAATATTGATATTCTTATTGGGATTTATTATCATAGTGCATTGAGTGTATACGATTGAACAGCTTATTTGGCGTATCAGTTTGGGAGAAATTACACATTACCTATTCGCCAATTAATATACTAATTAAAATCTCGTCTCGATGATCACTTATTTGCTTTATTTCAATATCTCTCATATAATATCCCTTTTTTCAGAAAGGGTACATGAGGTCTTCATAAAGCCAGAATGTCGTTAAATTGTTTCTTACAGTATTAATGTAAGTGAAAATGCAACAAAACAAACACATTAAGAAAAGAGTAGTTGAACTTTTTTATGATTTAACGGGAGCAAGATAATAATACTTCTCACAATTCACATATATCGTAAATGGAATCAAATTATAGAGAGTAACCTCTTGAAACATTAGTGTTTTGCAATTATGATTACAAAACACGTTATGTGCAGAAACACATCTATTATGTTGTTATCGGTAATCTGCATCTGATGTATGCTTTTAAGAACTGGATAAGACTGTGGTAATGCTGTGTAGTTCAATCCCGCTCAACTTTTACTGAATATCATTTGTAAGTAATACAATCTGTTTCACACATTTCGACTATTATCAAATAACTGTTCTTGCATTTTCAAATTACGAAACAGAAGATAACAAACATTGGAATCAACAGATGTTGTTTTTTGTTTATTCCGCCAACTTATCATGGGGTAATCTAATTAGGAAAGAAAGAGAGTAAACTCTGTAAAAAAGAACGAATTACTTTATGCGAAACACCATTTAATCATTCAACAATTATGTTTTCAAATGATTTGTTATTCATTTTTTTGTACATCTTTAGCATCAATAGATGATGATAAAATTGTTTCTCGAGATTAATTTTATGCAGGTTAAATACTGAAAGATATAATCATAAAAATCTATACATTACTCGGATCAACACTTAGCTAGATAATGGAGCATAAAAAAGTTTATGATATACAGTACAGCCTTCACGAAGAAACACCCTAATAGGACAAAAACTTTAGTTGCTGTTGAGATATGTTGCTTCAACAAGAGTTATACTGTATTCTGTAAACTGAAATAGATGATTTGAACCATAAGATGATAAATATCACAAGGCTCATATAATTGATGTTTATTGTAAAGACAATATTGCATACGTTAAATTATAAATGCAGTAGTTTAACATGTTTAATGCAAATTCAATTCCAATATGAAACAAGCAAAAATGTTTCAATAGAATTATCGAAAAAGAAATATGTATTAAGTGAGACGCAAATAAGTGTTTCAAAAGAAAAATAGATAAATAGATAAATGCAAAACAAATAAATGAATAAATAAATAAATACATACATGCATAAATAAATGAAAGAATAAATAAATAAATAAAAAAAACAACAAATAAATAACAAAACAGCACACAATAAACGAAATTTCAGCAGATAATTAAGAAATTAAATTACATAAAAGTGGAATCTGTATCTCCAACATGATATGACATATACCTGTTTATTAAGTATAATTTTCAAAAGCATTGTTATACATTTTTAATTTACTGTATCGAATCCTGTGGCAATGTGCTATACATCTCTTTAAATCAATATCTGTAAGTGCCAAACCAGGTAGCAACAAACATTTTATTTTCTAAATTTCAAATTTGTTTTAAATGTTCGAGTTTCCAAAAACAGTGGACTTATTTGCCATGGTAACCAATAGCTTAAATCAAATAAAAAGTCCGTGTAATTACATGAGGCAGTCATTTGCTATATCTATTATATTAATCAAAGATCAACTTTGATCCACTTTACGGAATGTTGATGAAAAGTATATATGTGTTTTCTATTATAACTATGTAACTATAAACCCTTCCAGTCTGCAAATGTTTACTTGTCTGACGTAGCTAGTAACATACTAAGAACTTTCCAACACAAAGGTAACTGAATATAACAAGAAAAAAAAAATCATGGAAATCGTGACACGGCAAAAGTTAGAGATATTAGTGTTTTTTCCGATACCGACTGTTGCCGTTCCATCAAGAGTTGATGCAGGCGGTTACGCATTTAATTCAATTTCTCTGTAAATAGGAAACGTGTTTCAAGAATGGGAGTTAATAAAATATGCATGTGGATGTGTTTTGTGC
>NW_026857756.1:0-24958 GCF_026571515.1 Ruditapes philippinarum
TGTTTTGTTGCTACTAAATTTTGATAGAATGATAAATGTTTAGATTATTTTAAGTGAAAAAAAAATTGCTTATGCGATCATTGAAGGTATGAGTTACACATTTACGCATGTTTTTTAATCATAAAATTTATTTCAAGAATAATAAGACAGAAAATAAATACTAGTTCATATTAACATTAATGTAAAAAAGCGTGAAGGGCGAATAATTCTTATAAGTAGGTCGTAATCTAATGTACTAAATATAATTTTGTTAAGGATATTGAAGTAAGAAAAAAAGTAATGATATTAGAAAATTGTTTAACAGTAAAGGATTCGTACATATAACATATTGTCATGAACGACATATAAATATATCAACTTATTAAACGTGGTCATGTCTACATTTACTTTTTTTACTGTTTTTGGTATTGCATCAATAAATTTTTTTTTTTTTGATAATTGGAGACTTCAGACCTATCCAAAGTAATGAGAATGATTCCGGTCAACATCTTTTTTGCGCATCAGAAAAAAAAAATTGAAGTTAATGACTCTCATCTAAAGCGTCAGTCATTATAACCATTCTACAAAAGTTTAATATGCATATGCTCCGCTTCCAAATAAGACTTAACCGAAAACGTAAACACTAAACTACAATATCATCAGGCACTACTGAGTGAATTTTGTACCGAAATTTTGCGGCTCTTTTAACATGGGAACATCTGCCAATTATTCCTAGTTAGATCCTATCCAGAGACTGACTGAAATAGCAGATAGGTATTTCCGTTGCAATTAGACCAATCAGAAATTCTTACTTTCCCGCCATTTTTTCACAATTAAACAAATCTTCTACAGCTTCAAAATCACCTCTTAGATGTTTCTTTTTTAAGAAAAAACTTGTATACTTAATGTTGTAATGGATAATCGCAATCTTTACATTCACCTGCCCATAGACCCTTGTTTATTCTTTTATTAAATTGCGCTTCAGCTTAATATTAGTTACAACTGGGCAAGAATGAGGTCCGATATTCAGTTTTTCGATATTGACAAACAGACACAGGTTTCCAGAGCAGTTTCATAAAAAATAATTATTAGAAGAAATATCTCTGGTTTTTCCTGAGCGAGTCGAATTGCGTTTTAGCCGAACAGAAATAATTACCTGTACTTACAACATTTCATTCCGTTAGATGCTGGCAATTTTCAATACTATACAGCTATATTGAATTATTGTTAAGTTTCAAAGTAAATACATGAACAATTTAATATTTAGAACGATACAAATTAGTCAGCTATGTTAGTTGTTTAAATAATTACCATGTACTTTTATGGCAAATTTGTTGTACATAATGCTTATGGTGTTTTTGGTTATGATGTCTGATTTCGTTCTTGGCAGCTCAGTATCTTATCTGCAATAAATATTTTCCGTCTGGTCATGCAATAAAAGTTGTTTGTTTTTTATGGAGTAAAGTTAAGACTTTGTTTATATATTTTATTTTCTATGATCAGGGTATGTTGTATTGTTACTCACAACAAACACATGGAAGTGTCTGTGAAACATGTGTAAAAACACGTTTTTATCTATTTTTCATTGTCGTGTTAGAGAGTCTAGGTCCTTATAAATTGTTTTGGATAATGTATAAGGCAATTACTTGACTGTAATGTGTTATGTGCGGGTCTCACAACTGTTCTGTTGTAGTTGTTCTTATAGAAATAAGTTTATTAATTTTCTGCAAATTGTTATACTAGTTGTTTAAGTTAGTTCAACTAACTAAAGGTAAACCATATAATTGTTCTTCTTAGTTACCTTGGTCTATGGTTTTATTCTGGTTTTATAACAATGTTATAGTATTGTCTCAGTAAATGATTTTTATCTAGACTAAGTATTTTTATCTTTCTGCTCTGCTATAAATGACATATCCGAAACGTGTTTCCATATTTCGAAATCTGTTAAAGTTTATTTGATTCCTTTAATGAAGTATGTGTTGTAAAAATAAGTACATATCATCTCTTCAATTGAAAATACCGGTAACAGCATTTAGAATTTTTACATTCACCCCAATAAATGTGTAAGCAATAAGAATATGAATGTGACAATATTATTCAATGCAGTTTAAGTAATGTTATAACAAATTGAATAAAAAGGAATATATCAATAAAGGAATATTCTATAATGAAGCATTTGATTGGTCTATAATGGAATGATCATGAAGATAATTGATTCTAATATTTTCATCTTCAAAGATCCTGTAACACAATTTTCTTATGGTTTTATATCATAGATTTAATGCTCAAATGAAGTTTTAACAACATTGTAAGTTCCAAAAAGCATTATTTGTAAAGATATTACCGAATTTACATTTCATGTTAAAAAGGGAGGTGATTAGAGATTTTTTTCTATAATTTTTCAATAAGAAATGAATGCATAAATTTTAATGATTACATAATTATAATGTGGACAAATATTTGCAGTACATATTTCACACATTCTTCGATGTTCGAAAATTGCTATAGAATCATTATTATGTGCATATATGAAATTTCACTTAAGTGTTGTTACAACATACAGGATCTTTCATATATGTAATTCTAAATAATGAAGAAACACGAGGGAAAAGATACAGATTTTCTGATAGTTTAGTGTTGAGTAAAGTATCACTTGACTCATATAAATGTACCGAGGAAATTGTAATGTTAGTTTCCTTTAAAACCATCAGCAGCAGGGGAAAATAAGTGTTGTTTTTTTGTTTGTTTTTTTATTTATTGTTGTTTTTTTTTGTTTTTTTTTTGCAATTATCTTCCGCCTTTATTATGATCAAAGACAAGATATTCTAAATTTAGAGTTTTTATTGTTGTTTGCGCCTTGTATCGACACACAAACATCTGAAAATGAATGTTTTCATAATCTGCGTTCATCATTCAAAGATTAAAGTTTACATTTTAAGTAACTTCCTATTTCATAAAGATGTTTATCCGTCGAAACAAAATGCCTTACAATTTATTTACATTACATATTACTGGCTATAATTATAATTATATAGATTAATGCGAAATAAATCACTGATTTGAATTCTTGTATATATTCTTTGATATCAATGTGGCTTTTGTTGTTGTTGTTTCGTTTTTGTTTTGTTTTTATCTCTAATTTTAATTCCTTTCTGTATTTATAGAAAGACAATTAAACATTCAGTATTTTCATGACAGACATGATTCGTAAGTGAAGAAGAGAAATATGAATGTTTTAAATATATTTTTACGATATTTTTTATTCACTTTTTTAATTTTCCTTTATACGTGTTGTGTTTATTACGTCGTTCAAGATTTAAGCGGCACGCCTCCAGATTCATGCTAATTTTCATGAAAATTTTGAAAATGTCTTTAAAAGTATTATTTAGTGAAATAACCAAACGGAAACAATTTACACAGAATCAATGACACTTACAACCCACGTAAGTTACTAAAAAGAGGACAAAATATGCAAAAATAGCCCTTACTGTGTTAGTAACGCAGTAGAAATATAGTTATAAATACTGAAAAATCGTTCATTAATCGCACATAACATGTAAATTATTACTAGAACTTTGAATCTTTACACTTTTCCTAAAATCTTAATACATTTTTCTCAGGTTTGATTTTATTGAAATATGTTCTCTCATTTGGAGGCGTGCAGCTTTAAAGCAAAACAAACTATACAAGAATCTAACCAGAAGTTGAATTACCTCATTGAATTTAGAAATTAACCCGGATCCTTATGGTATTGTTATTTTAATATCTGTCTTCAGAACAATCAAGTAATTTATAACAAAGAAACAAACTAACAAACAAACAACGAAATTCAATACACTTTAAAACTTTTAAATGAGATTTGAAAAAAAAACGATAAAGAATAAGATATATAACTTTCGATTCGCACTATTAATTACTTGCTTTGTTAGAGTTGCGCTTTATAAATAGTAAAATATGATAAAGACAATAGCACTAGATATTATATTGCACGTTTTTGTAAACATTTGTAAGTGTTGATTATTTTAAGGGTTTAAATAATTTAATTTTAACGAGTTGACGGGCAAGCAAATTTGTTTAAAGCTCATCAATTATAGCTATGATTTTCTTACATGTACATTATATGTGTTATTCTTGTGAATATAAAGTTTTAATATGTCGCGAAATATAATGTCAGCGTCTTCGTCGTCGTCTGCATATTTGACAGGGAAACGATGTACCGACGGTCATGTTGAGGTATTTTTTATATATTTTGTTACGTTTTGATTTATTTTTTCTTCAATTTCGAAATAGATAACTATGCCCTATCAGTGTCTTGGACTTATACATTTTTTAATACAATAAATACATGTGTTTCAAGAGAAATATAAGTAAGAATCTTATACATAGAAAATAGAAAGTATGAACAAAAAAGAAATGAGTAAAATAAGCACAGTGTTTCATTGGTGACGACACTGTTTGATTTAAGATCAAAAGATTAAAGATAAAAGATCAACTGTTCGTAAAATTGAGTTTTACATATTGTATAAAGAAGAATCAGCTCTTTTTTTTTGTAATATAAACAAATTATTTTTATATGAATATTAGACTGGCTTCAAAAATTACATCAAAGTTTAAGTGGTTATAGTACTGGTTTCCGGTTACATTGATCGTAAGTAAATTGAAATGCGGTAACGGTGTTATGTCCCTGTCTGTCAAATCACTAATGTGTATTAAAAAAATCCCTTGGGTTTTTGGTTTTAGCTACGAAGCGGTAACCCTTCTATTGTTCCCTTTCCCCAAAAAAAAATATAAATGTAAATAATTACGAAAACAGGGGGATGTACAGTTGTTTAAAATTTAAATTTTTTTATTCATTGGGTTAAAAATTTAAAGTTTTTTTTTACTTTAAAAATATTTTAAAATCGGGAAATTCTGTTTCACGCGTTTGACTTTTGATAAATTTTCATATTGATTTACCGGTAGTACATAATTGTTGTTAATAAAACAATTATATCTCCTTTAGTTTAAACAATATTTATTTCAATTTAAACAATATAAATACATACAGTAAGCACATGCAAACGCACTAGATCTAATAGATTTCGCGGATCTCCTTTTTTAAATTTACTGATTAAAATATTCAACATTATACATGTATGTGTTTCAATAGCCAGACACTACTTCTAACATGTGACAATTGTTATCTCCCTTGAGATTCCGAGGATTAAAAGATTCAAATTTACGGCAAATAGACTTACTCTTTCTTGTTTTGGAAGACTAGATTCTATATTGAGTCTTATGATACATTTTTCAGATTTTTAGATTTGTATTTTGATATCAAAACTTAATAAGAATACTTAAGAATTATGTTTTATGTTTAAAGTTTGACATCTGGAATCTCATCAACCGTAAGACACAAGAGAACGCGTTCTGTATGACGTCAAAATTTCGTATTGGCGCAAAAATACATCGAATAAGTACGACAAAGGTACATCGTGAACGTCATTCCATTGAAGACGTGAAAACCGTGCATGATGACGTCACGTCGTCATCGTCGTCAGACTGCAGTCAAGATTGGAATGACTTCGATGATGAGGAAGATGGTATGTTGTTGTTGTTGTTGTTGTTGATGATGATGATGATGATGATGATGATGATGATGATGATAATGATGATGGTGGTGATGATGATGATGATGATGATGATGATGATGATGATATTTCTTTGTTATTTCATCTTATTTTGCTGGTATTGTTTCTAAAATCAAAACCATATTCATTGATACATTCCAAACCTCACATTCAAAACAAACATATATGTGTTTTTGTTGTTATTGGTATTGGTGGTGGTGTGCTTATTGTTGTTGTCGTTGTTTTTAATACATAAAGATATTAGCAAGATGTTGATAATTTTTGACATAATATTTTTTAAATTATAATCTTTGAAAGATAGATTCTATATTAAGAACGTTATATAGTTTAGCTTTTTTATTTCAGATTTGGTTGACTTGTATAGAATGATACAATCGAAGCCTACGCTGTCGGCTGCTGCGGGAAGCATTGTCACACTGACAAAATCCTACAATATCAATAGACCTTTCTCCGGAAGTAAGATGACGTCATTTCCTGTTTGTGCTGTTGTTTTACAATATATACCACAGTTTCCTCTTAAAAATTTAAACGCGTCTGAATTAAAACATGATAATAACAACACTAATCTGTCACAACCTTAACCCATAACATGTTGTATTTCTTAAATGGAATTTTCCAGCTTCCATTTTGGGTGTTTTTTATCATTTTTAATCACTTTTGGGGATATCAAAATAAGAATATTTGAAAGTATAGATCCTGGACAGGAAGCGCGGATGTGCAGGCTGGTCTGGCTTCTTTACTAGGGATAAAGGTAACATCAAGAAAAGTGTTCATGGATATGCACTTTTTAATAAATAGTTAAATCTATTTATACTAGTAAACGGTCCGAAAAGAGGGGTGATGTCGTATGTTTTGAGTATGTGTAACATTTGGCCTTTTTGGACGATTTTCGCTAATATAAATGACAAAAAAAATTGTCAGATTGTCAGATTGTTTTATCATATTACCGAATAGACATGATATAAATTGGATTGTACTATACAATTGACTTCAATGAATACAAATGAAACTTTGCAGTAAAATGAAGTCATTATATGAAGCAGATATCTTTTTATCTTGATTGTTTTTATTCTTACATGAAACAGTCTTTCATCATTCACCATTAATCAAAATTCAAATGGAAACAAAATATGCTTTCAGTACTTCCGTTTTCAACCAAACCCGTTTAAATTGTTAGGGTGAACAAATTGTTATTTGTATTTGTAACATAAATTATATACTAGGAAATCATTTGCATTTAGGTTATATAAATGAACATTTAAATGCCACCATGCACAAACTTACTGTAAAACATAACTGTTTTATTTCACTTTTTTGTTTCAGTCGAGTCGGACGTGGTGTCGGAAATATCAGAAAAGGGTACTCGGGCGCAAAAGCTTTACTTAAAACGTTGTGCAGATTTTCTAATAACGCCGTCAAAGATCTTTTTAAAGGCACTTCCGGCTGTTGTAGTTGACATTGCGCATCAGAACATTGGTCCTAAAGGTGCAGAGGCCTGCGCAATCGCTTTATCGGTAAGAACAGGACATATACCAATATTGTTTGATCTTTTTTGCTTTGTGTTTGTGGCGCCGTTACATGTCGCAACGCCGCTACATGAAGCACTTGACGTCAAATGCCGCTATATGTCGCAAGGGTGCTAAATGTCGCAGTCGCAGTCAAATAACGCACCAATGCCGCTAAATGTCGCTACCGCGGCTAAATGTCGCAAAACATCGGCCGTTAAATGTCGAAATGATAACGTTAAAATGTCGCAATATTTCCCTTGCCGTTACTTAAATGTCACTAGCGTTTAATGGCGCAAGATTTCTATATTCATGATAAAATTGAGTTAGCTAGTGGTATTAAATTACAATAAATATTGAGTACTAAGTAAATTGTCTGTACAAATTTACACGGGGGAGGAACTGTTACACGGAGGATGTAGTTCTTATGATAACTTGCCAGGAGTTCACTTGATAACTGTCAAACGTCTGTATATACCGAAGAACACTCGTAAAAAATGGTAATTTTAATCTTTGAAAAAGAGAATTTGAGGTGATAAGTTAAACTTATTGTTTTATAGTCAGGAAAGTCCATTTTTCATAGCATTCAGTTTAAAATCTGGTAGTTATGAGAAAACTTTCCAAATTATCTAGTCTTTTAACTGTTCATTTGTGATCTTCTTCCTTGTCATATCTTATTGCCTAATTATAATAGTTGCAAACATAAAGTCCCGGCTAACAAATTTTAGCACGATTTTTCAAATGTCCTATTGTTCGGTTCGTCTGATAGCTCTGAAGATTTTCTAGAGTTCTTCTGCTGCCAGTATGTTTTTGCTTGCGCTACGTTACGGCACGTTTAAGCGTGTTTTTATTATTCAATAAGGGTGTAAATCATCTACTTGTCCCTCACCACAGTGGGTTAGAAATCCGCTAGAAGGAGAAATAAGATATATTTAGTCAACTCCAAATAATAGTCTTATTTCCCTTAATAAGCCTTTAAAAACTTCTTATTAAGAGCTACAAAGTTCTTATTAGTTTTTTTTATCCTAATTATGAGTAAAAATTCCTTATTAGTTGCAACCTTGATTCTCTCCTATTTTAAAGAATCAAAGTCATGATTAGGGTTTTGTAGCTCTTAATCAAAAGAAAACAAATCCTTATTAGGCTTTTAAAACTCCTAAACAGAAATAACAAAGTCATTATTAGTCTTTAAAAACTCGGTCCTTATTACTAATCAAAAATGTTTTTAAGACGTTAAGAATTGGCAACACTTTTGTAAAGGTTGTCATTTTAATAAAGATTTTCGACCATGCGACCACATACATGCATCGATGACATGGTGTTAAGAAAGTGACCGTGCGACCACATATACGCATCACAAGATTCCCCTTCTCTTACAAAGATGTCCACACTTTTATTAAGTGCAGACTTTAAAATTATGCCGTTTCCTTATTATTAAATATTAAATGATAAGGAGGCTAATTTTCACAGTTGGTGGTGTGTTGGTAGTTTTCACTCCGGATCACGACAGTAAGCCACGTTGAATTCACAAGAGCACAGTTCAAACCACCGCATCGTTCCAGGGCAGGCTGTCAAGCAGTTTTCCAGTACTAGTTACTTCACTTTCGCAAGGAATTGAAACTTCTGTACATGCCAGAGCAGAGGTACAGTGCGAATGACCGTAGAAAGGATTTCATGATCAATTACAACCAAAGCGACATGCGCCGTTCGGGAATTAAACCCGGGTCGCCCGATTCACAGTCCAACGTTCTACCTATTGAGCTAACCGGACGGCTTATTTTTCACAAATGTTTCTTAAATTTGTTTATATACGACAATAGTAATGCAAATCAAGCGGGTTATCAGTTTACGTCTTTTTATGTCTGCCATGAAATTTTAAAACGATCGTATATAAATTCTTTGAAAATTTTGAGTTTACATTCTATGTAAATAACAGAATTATTTTAACATTGCTGAAAATGAACGTTTCAAAAACATTTTATATGCATTAAATATGGGAGATATATTTCACACTTTGCAAACATTAACCTTGGGGCATTTTTGCCAAAAAGGCAAATAATTTCTATATTCGACTTATTCTACTGTTAAATGAAAATGTTTTGTGGTGAAATACAAGAAGAAATAAATTTAACTTGAACTGCCGCCAATGAAACAAATTTGCAAGACTTATTTTAACCCTTTCCCTCATGAGCATATTGTGAAAAATGGCCGTTTTCATTGAAAAGCCTCCTGTTACAAGTTCAAACTGCTATGAAACTATGAAAAAATGATTCAATGCTAATCAAACTTGGCACAAATGTTGACCAGACCATTGCCTTTGTAATAAAATGCTCAGTCTTAAATTTCATGTTACCATGGCAACGAGGGGACATCTCAAAATTGCCAAAAATCACTATTTTGCGTTGATTTTTTTTCCATCAAAATTGATTTCAAAGTGCTGCAACTTTTCAATGGATTGAGATAGAGTCAAAGGCTTTTCAGCGTTGGTTACCCATTACCTTATGACTGACCTGGGGTCTTTTTTCGCCTCTCACAAGCCTCTCACAAGCCTCTCACAAGTTCAAAATTTTCTTGGAGATGAGGGGGACTACCGCCCCCCTTCAAACTCCCCAAACAGAAGGGGGCACAACCCTCTTATACGATGTAGCAACGCCCTGATGTACCTTTTTGATAGGGGCGGTAAAAGAGATCACTTTTTAGCAACATTTCCCAAACGAAAAACAGTGTTTGGGGCCTAAATAGAGTAATTTTTCGCTGTTTGAGGCCTCAAAAAGGGGGGGGGGGTCGAAAAGCCGTCAAAACACGTCTATATGAAGTAAAGGGTTAACCTGTTGTATTTAAAAATACATCTGATTAGAACTTTGATTCTCCTAAAGAGGAGATATAAAGAAACTTAATACAATATGTAACTACTCATAATTAGGAGAAATGAACCTAATAAAACATTGTAACTCATAATAAGAAGTTTTAAAAGCCTAATTAGGAGAAACAAAAATACAGATATAAAATGTTAATTGGGAGGAGCTTCTAAAGACTAGATATAAAATAAAAAACCTAATTTGAAGGAAAGTATGTTATACCATAATTATAGTAATAAGTATCATGTGTTGTCATAAACCATGTGGATGTTGAAAATAAAATGTTCTAGAACAAAATATTAGTAACTCATCATATAAATGATATATTAAATCTTGTAAAACTAGATAAACATTTTAGTTTTAGAAATATTTTGTAACAATATCTAAATGATACATCTCCATTGTTTTAATCCATTTTTTTGGAAAGTAACCATTGTATATCATACCACATGAAAAAGCATTTTCTATCTTGAGTCGGCAGATGGTTCGGGACAGTCCTTTATGTCCAAAAGTTACCGAATATGTACAGACATTTACTCAACGTTACCACTAGCTAACTTAATTTTATGATGAATATATACAACCTGTTCATCTTGCGACATTAAACGATAGTGTTGCGACTTTTAACGGCAAGAGAAAACCGTGCGACATTAAACGTAATCATTGCGACATTTAACGGCAAAAGATTTTGCGACATTTAGCGACGGATACGACATGTAACGGTGCCACAACATGCTCGTAGGTGAAAATACAACACAAGTTATAAAAAAACTGATCTGATCTGAGATGAAATTTTTAATTTAACATTTCTATAACAAACTTCTCGGTGTTTTATGCTGAATGTGTAGCTCAAATCCACGACGTCTTGCTAAATCAATAATGTATTCTTATGTATTTTATAACCAAGGGGGTCTTTGGCATGACTTGTGGTCGTCCATTTATAATACCGACAAAGATGATTTCAGTTTCAACCAATCATTTTGTACATCACAGTAAATCCTTGACATAATACCAGATGTTTAACATGAATTTAGATATTGCGATATTAAACAGGAGTGTTGTGACATTTAACGATAATGAAAAGTGCGACATTTAAATTCATCATTGCGAAGTTTACCGGCAAAATATTTTGAGACATTTAGTGGAGGTTACGACGTTTAGTGGTAATATTTCGACATTCGGCGGCAAGTGCGACATTAAGCGTCGTTGCGACAAATAACGGCGTCATAGTAAATATTATGCGTCTTGACTAATAAAGCGCAAAAGTTATACTCTTTATATAAAATTACGTTTGATTAGCCATTAATGGTTACTTTTAGGACGATATAGGCAGTAAGATCTTTTGTTATTTCACACATCATTTAATGACATTTAATTAATAGAATATTAATATATTTCGTTTAAATTCACGCGTATTTTTATGACTTACATAGTAAAAAACATGACTGTGTGCTTTGTCGCGGGCATTCGATACGTCTGTTCTAGCAGCATATATTATTTGATAATTTTATACTTTTATTTGAATCTTTCAGCAAACGAGGTCAGTTCGTGTTGTAAACCTGAATGACAATGCCATCGGTCACAGAGGTGCCAAGTTCATGGCCATGATGCTGAAAGAGAATAAACAAATAACAGAACTGGTAGGTGTTGAATCTCATTGTCATACAGGATTTAAAACAAAATATTGCTAAATAACGACCATAGATTAATAAGTAATTTTATCTAGAATCTGATAAAACCCTTAGGGAAAGAGATCATTTGAGTGCAGTGAAAACAACAACATAAAAAACAACAAATAGTTTAAAGTGCATTGAATTTAAAGGGGTTGTTAATCAAGGTTGATGAAGAAAAGCAACATCTCTCACGCCCCATAGCATTGTCTAAAGCGGTATTCAGTACACACTTTATTAACTTGGTCAACTGCTCGTTTTGCCACGTTTCCGATTATATGTTTGACGATTAAATGAAACCAAAAGATGGATATGTTTTTTGTTGTTGTTGTTTTCGGAGGGTGATTTTTACACATGTAAAACTGCGTCGTATTATTTGGAGTACTTTTAAGGATGTGTTAAGCGGCTACATGTACATATTTCGGTTTATTTAACATATCCAATTTACCCTTTATCCTGCTCCCCAACTTGTCCAGCTTTGAAATTAGAACTGTCTGTTCGAATTTAAAGAGTTTTGAATATGACAATACATTATTAAACTATCGGCAGTATAGAGCCTGGTCAGACTGCATGGATGTGCCAGCTGACCTAGCTGTACAGTGAAGCACTTATGGTTTTAGCAGATAAGTGCTTGCATAGTTAATATTTCATTGATATATGTGGTAAAGCTGGTGGTAGGATTTTTTTAAGCAGGAAAAACTTGTGTTCTGTCCTAGTTTTTCGTTTATAATATTATGTTGTTTTTATACGACAGTCTCTCTCGGACAACAATATTGGTTCTCGAGGAGTGAAATATATCGTCAACATACTGATGGAAAATGACACTGTACAGAAACTGGATCTCTCAAGTAAGTTAGTTGTTCATAGTTTCAATTATTATTTCACTTTTACTAGGTGATGGAAATACGTACGCGTGTGTAAACAAGCAAATTACAATTCATTGTATTTTAGTATTGTTCTATTATATTATATTCGCTCTGCGTAACTCCGGTCCTAGAGTTAACGTACTTTATTTAGAGGTTATTAATACACTTGTTACTATATATAGTAACAAAATTGCCTATGATTTCAACTGATTATGAGTGTCACGTGACCTATTATGAGTTTGCGGCCCGGGGCCGAAAACTAGTTATCAACCCTCAGAACATGTGCACGTGCACAAACTGAAACAATGACGTCATATTTTACGTCATCAAACAGTTAACTGTAAAAGTGAAAGTAGGTTGTCAGCACGAATCGAAGAAATTTGAAATTTGAAATTTGAAGAAATAATACGACAAATTCATTCCGAAAAAATGAAAATAAAACTTGCTTCTTGATTCTACTGCTTTGAACACACAAACAGTAAACATCTCTGTACAGAACAGTAGAAGAGTAGACAAGAATTTCAAGGAAAGAACTTTAGTACAGTCCCTGAGGACCTTTTGTGTGCAAAAAAGGTCCATAGATAAAAGTTATACCAATGTAAAGCTAAATGTTTGAAGTTTACAAAAAATTTGGGTAGACATGTCAAATCATGGTACGTTTTGAGAAATCCAAGATGGCCGCCAAGATGGCCGCCAAATTATTAAAAAATGGCTAATACGCATTTTATCTGATAAAATTAGTTTTTTTTGTATTTATTTTAGTATAAATGATCTAAGAACTTCACATCCTGTTGGAACAATATGAAAATGGAGGCATTATCATTATTTTTTCATATTTTCTGAATTTCATAGATAAATTTGCTAAAAAATGCATGAAAAAATTATCAAAAATTGATATGGGGCTGACATTTTTTCCTACCAGCTAAGGCATAGCGGTGTAAATGAATATTTGTACCATATACTACAAAGACTTGAACAATATCATACTAATATCACCCTTATTTTTTATCTTTATTGTAAAAGAATGTGGATTCTGATATTCTTAAAGTGGGTGGGGTAACGAAAATTAAGTCTCAGTATTTTGTTAACTGGTTTGTTATGATTATTAAAACTAAGAATAGTGATCATGTATTGCATTTTGGCATGTACCTAAAGTTATAAATAATTAAGAAACTTAGACTGATATTTTGTTTATCAATATTCAACATGTTCTGTTGCCATGGCAACGGAGAAGTAAAATGAAAGTCACACCTGAAACGTATGACACTTTCAACTTTTAGAATTTTAAGAATGTTGATAAGAATGACACAAACTTAAAGATAAATAATCTGTGCACAACGCCATGTTAACAAATTGAATAAAATGAAACATTAAAAGAAGTCACATTTAATTCTAGCAAATTATCAACACAGATAACAGCCGATATTTTGAAATTAGATGAATAAATTTATTTCAAGAATTTGCATCATGCATTTGCTTTTTTCAAACTGCTATACATAGATAAGGTCATGTCAAATGTGCATGTTGTTATGTTTGGAAAGGATAATTAATGGTGATAATAATTAGTAAAAAAAGCAGTCTTGAGGTTGAAATGTATAATTATAAACATTATCAAATGTTTGAAACTGTACATAGCGTAATCATTTAAGACTTTGTAGCTAAAACGAGAAATAAATAGGTCACTGGTTCAAATTCTAGGTCAACCAATATCAAATTTTAATGACAATCGAATTTTTGTTGAGTTCAAACTTTTTGGTTGTAGCTTGTATTATGAAACTCTAACTTGCATTAGATTAAATTCTAGGTCAACTGATCTCAGTGTATAATTCTGCATCTGAAATTTTACAATCAAAATACAAAGAGGTCACTAGAACAGATTAAGGTCAGCTGGCATGTCATATTGTGTCTGTTATCCAAATTCCTTTAGCTTCAAAAACAAGAAAGTAGGTCACGAGGTCTTAAATTCTAGGTCACCTTATACCAGTGGGGCCATGATTTGAACAATCAAAGAAGAACACAAGACAATTCTTCCAACCAAATGGTCTTGCATTGTGGTTTCTGACATTACGAGTTTTTTTTTTTTATCAAAATCGACATCTAGGCAGGGCCATTTTTATGCTCTGCGAAAAATTTCGGGGGAGCATATAGTCGCCGGGCGTGTGTCCAAAACCTAGTCGAGGAGCATCACCCGGTACAACCGGCTCTAGTTTTAATCCAGACTCATGATCATTTTTTGATGCCTGCAAACTTAGCACTTCACGGAGAGTGTCGGCTATGAAGTCCAGGCGTCTCTTTTTCTACAGACAACAATTGATCTCGGACATTGAGTTTAACGGTCATTTGTCTGTCAAAAAAATTAGTACCGTAGCTTAGTAGAAATTGGTCATTACTCTTCTGTTTATTTATCCATGAAAGTCAGATAGTTTAACCAACCTTCAAGCTATCAACAAAGAAGTGTTGAAATTGGCGTATCACCCAGGTCCGGTCCTATCATGATTTGAAGAAACATGATAAAGTCTTCTAGAAAATATTTCACATGCTCTAACAATGGGGTTAAAGGGATGATTTTATAAAGGATTTTATATATAAGGTAGACAATGTAAATCAATTGACCCTTGGGAATGGTAATTATAATCAAACGGATCATGACTTAACCAAGCTTAGTAGTTGTGTATTATATCGTGACATAAATTGATATGGTCATAGAATGAATGCTTCACACTTAAATATCAAAGCATTTTATGTATGGAGAAGAAAGTTTTCAAAGCCTTTTCTTTATAACACAAAGTAAAATGACTCCTGGGGTTAGGTCAACATTGACCAGATTGTCAAAATTTGTCTTTTTGACAATGTTTTTAACCCAAAATCTAAGATCTGGGCATTTGGTTTTTGAAAAAAATATGATTTCAAAAAGTTTTCCTATATGTTTCCATATGAAATAAGTTGACTCTAGGGGTGGGTTAAATTTTCATTTGAATAAATTTTGTACTGGTCTATACAAGGCTACAACAGAAATAATTAGCTAAAGGCATCGATTTGGGAGAAGTTTTTTTTTAGCTTTTCCTATATGTAAAATGAAGTGACCCCTGACATAAATGAATTTGACCACAAGGTCGTGATTTAAGCAAATTTAATAGTATTCTATACTAGGTCCTGCAGTTATGGAGAAGAATTTTTTCATGTTTTTCCTATATGTACACTGTGTAAAGAAAGTTTACTCCGGGGCTTCGCAAGGATACTTCTTGACCTTTTACCAACCATGACCTTGATGTTGTGTCATGCATATCATAAGCACATAGTCTCATGATGGTGATTATTTGTGCCAAGTTATTTAAAATCGTCCATAAAGTCAAAAAGTTATGGAGAACATATAACCTTGACCTTGGTTGCAGAAACCTGGATGTTGAGGTCTGTAGATTGTGAAGTGGTGGGGATCATTTGTGCTAAGTATTTTTAAAACCTTTGAATTGTCAATAAGTTATAGAGCGGACATGAAAAAAAGATGTTTTTACATTGGACCGTTGAGTATGACCATGACCATCAGGGTTGTGACTTGATTATTGTGCTCTGCCAATGGTGTCATAATGTTGATCATTTCTGCCAAGTTATCTTAAAACCATTTCAGAGGTTTATAAGTTAGAGACAGACACGAAATGTAGACTTTCTCACATATGACCTGTAATTGTGACCCTGACCTTTGGGGTAGCAATTCAATTATTGCGATCTGCACATCGTCTCATAATGGTGATCAATTGTGCCAAGCTATTTAAACAAAATTTCATAGGTTAAAAAGTTATGAAGGGGACACGAAATGTAGATTTTTATACATTTGACCTTGACCTTTGGTGTAGCAACCCAATTTTTGCTTTCTGCACATGATCTTATACTGGTTATCAATTGTGCCAAGATATTTTTCAAAAATTTCAGCATGTCGGAGCGGACACGAAATATAGACTTTTTAACATTTGACCTTAAAGTGTGACCTTGACCTTTTGGGTAGCAACCCAATTATTGCGCACTGCACGTCGTGTCATAATGGTGATCCGTTGTGCAAAGTTATTTCAAAACTTTTCAGCATTAAAAAAGTTATGGAGCGAACACGAAATGTAGACTTTTTATTATTAAATGAAGACTTTTAACATTTGACCTTAAAATTTGACCTTGACCTTGGGGGTAGCAACCCAATTATTGCGCTCTGCATATTGTCTCATTATGGTGATTACTTGTGTCAAGTTATTTCAAAAAAATTTCAGCGGTTAAAAAGTTATGGAGCGGACACGAAAGTATTACGGACGGACGAACTGACAGACGTTGGCAATTCCTATAATCCCCTTTCCGCTACGCGGAAGGTGATAAACAATGTTGGTTTAGTCCCATCTGAAAAAGCCATACATATAAAAGCTCAAGATCTTTTTATTTATTTCTGGGAATATTTGAAAACATTACGCATTGTCAGTTCTATTTTTAACTTCTGTGACTAAGATATACAATAATCTGATTTGTGCCAAAAAAACAACAACACCAAAACAAAATTTCTGTCACATTTTATCAAATATAGCCTATTTTTACGTCACACCAACACTTTAAAAGGCTTTGTGGCGACTTTCCTGCTTTACTGAGGAAGACCTTAATATGTTTCCCTCCGTGCATTATTTCATAATATTGACACCTTCTGGTCATCTTTTAAGGCAAATCAGAATTACAAAGTCTATAAGAAAGTGAAATTTGGCTTATTCAAAAAAAAAAAACATTAAAATTGTTTGTAAAATAAAGAAATCAAAGTCATATGTTCATCCTGATTCCAAATTCAAATACGTCCTGAACTTAATCTTAATTTGGAACACACTAGTGTTCATGTGCATTACATGCTACCGGACAATTTGAGAAATGCTGTTTTTCCTCATCTCCAATTACATTAAAACTTTGATTTTAAGACGATGATCAGAAAATAACGAAACTGTAACAGTTGATATGATTACCAATGTCTTTGAGATTTTATTTAAATGCTTACCTGTATATCAGTTATAGCTTAATTCTACGTGACGACAATTTACATACTGTTTTGTGTGAGTGGAACAAAAATCGCTTCCAAAGTTTTACAAACAGATATTCATCTTATAACTGGTAAAAAACGGTCGAAAACAAAAGCAAAATCTATCATTACACCAAATTTATTAAGTGCCTTTCTGATATATATAGCATGTTTAAATGCGTTAAAATAAAACAAATTTATATCATAGTTATAAACATTAAGAAAGATTACTCGACATTAACTGAAATTTCAACAATTATACAAATCTAGATATGATTATGTAAAACTATTTGCATATAAACATACTATTAAATTCTTTTCAACGTGATTTAAAATAATATTATGAAACAGACCGCCATCTACTTAAATAGTCACATATTTCTAAGGAACGAAATGAGGCTGCAGTAACACAACTCATATTGGTTATATATCGGAATTACTTATATTGTATAATTAATTTGAGACTTACAGTTTTTGTTTTGTGTACATTCTTCTGTAGCTTGTTCTTAATGTATACTGGATTTTTTCCCTACTGTATTCGATTTTCAATAGGTAAAACAATGGAGATTCTATACTTTTTTATGTGTTTAAATGGAGGGGTTGTTTTTGGTAATAAGACAAGCTGCTATGTGGTGAACAGTCAGGAGTTTGTTAATGATGATTTCAGACATACTGACCGTATAACAAAGCATTAGGTGGTCTGACCTGTAGGTCACAAAATTATTTAGGCAACGGTGGAATATGGCCTATTTGTTTTGCGTAGCAAGACATCTATACAGGATTTATAATTGATGCTGCTCTATATTTTTTTTAGAATAGAAAAAGTGTCAAATTTCTAATACAAAATGGTGATTTTATCCATGTTTCTCCAACTGTTAAACTATTTATCAGCTGGGCTTGTATTGCATTGAGATGAGAACACAATCATTTATGGTTTTCAGATGCATCCATGGCACATTATCTTGAAGACGTTCTTCATCACAACATATTGACATATTGTCTCTTCCTTCTTATCACATTTGATCTGTGGGATTTTTTTTTGCTTTATTTGTTATTTATTATTATTATTATTTAATGACCAATAAATGAAGAATGTTGAAAAGCTTTTTTCTCAAATCAGGCCAAACATCAAGCATAAATTTTATTCTTCAATATAACTCTGAGTAGATTTCATTATTATCTTTTGTCGCTAAAACTTTAAGCGTTTTTATTGTTACAGTAACTGTTCAGCAAAATGTTACCGATGTTTTAATTAAAATTTGTGTTTTTTTCATGGAAAGTAAATGTAGTGAAATTTAAAATGATTTTTTTTATGTTTCAAATGTATCCAACTCTGAATTCTGTAATACATAATCATGACATTAACTTCTACAACATGCTTGAAATGATAAAACTGAAAGCCTCATACGTTTCCGGGTTTCTCTCATTTTACCACTTTGTTGCCATGGCAACAGAACCAATTAATGTTGTTGGTAGAATGCAAACCTACCTTTAAAAAAAATAAAGATTTAAGAACATTTCAAAATGTAATATTGTTGGTTATTCTTAGTCTTAATAATCGTTATATATCAGTTCACTAGAAATTGGGACTCAATTTTCGTGTACCCCACCCACTTTAGGAATGTCAGAATTCACATTCTTACACAATAAAACTAAAAATAAGGGTACAATTAGTAAGTTGTTGATCAGGTCTTTGTAATATATTGTAAAAATATTCATTTTCACCACTATGCCTTGACTGATAGGAAAAAATGCCAGCCCCATGTCGATTTTTGATACTTTTTCATACTTTTTTAGCAAAATTTCTCTATGAAAACAAGAGTATATGTATAAGAAAATGGAAAAGGACCCTTTTTCATATTGTTTCAATAGGATGTGAAGTTTTAACATCACCTGTACCAAAATGAATATAAAAAAGAACTAATTTTTTCATATAAATTGCGTATTAGCCATTTTTCAATAATTTGGCGGCCATCTTGACGGCCATCTTGGATTTCTCAAAACGTACCATGATTTGACATGTCTACCCAAATTTTTTGTAAACTTCAAACATTTAGCTTTACATTGGTGTAACATTTATCCATGGACCTTTTTTGCACACAAAAGGTCCCCAGGGACTGTACTACTTTAAAGTCTATTTGTTTTGATTTTTTTTTTGTTTGTTTGTTTTTTTTAATGCTAGATCTACTATTAGATCTAGATCTACCAAGTGTATTAAAGACATTGATACACGTCAGCGTAGGGCCGGAAGGTGATAATCGGCCCTGAATGAATAATGACCCTCGAGCTAAAGCCCTCGGGTCCATTATTCATTTTGCGGGCCGATTATCACCTTCCGGCCCTCTCCTGCCGTGTATTAACCTCTTAGTAATTGGTTGATGCTCGCGATTATGCGATAATGGCCCAAAGATGTGCATAATGGCCTGAGGGCCGCAGGCCCGAAGGACATTATGAACTCGAGGGTCATTATCGTATAATGGCGAGCAGCAACCAAGTGTTAACGTCTTTAATTTAATATCTATGTCCGAAATACGGCGTTTAGACATCGTCGCTTATCTTGATTATCGCATTTTCTAAGAACGGACAGTTGTATACAAATGTTATTATACAGTTTAACACTCCGATTAACATAGGAAACAAAACAACAGAAAATAAATATGAGAAAATGATGTTTTACTGGTGTTTTTTTATCGATTAATACAGTACTCTTAACATTTTTGTGAGAATAACATTTATATCTAGTGCCAGTTTTTTATGAACTTTTGTCCTTTCAAAAACGGTTTCTTAGACTAACGGTTTTTTAGGGTTGATTACGTCATTTTGCACGTGCGCTCATTCACTCGCCCATTATGGAAAAAAATAATGCCGAGTAGCAAGGCGGCCGAAATTGCATAATGACCTAGATCTTGCCATAATGGCCCTGAAATAACAACAACAACAACAACATTTATTTAGCAATTAAGCATTACAATGCTTTTAGCCATAATATACATTTGACATAAGGTGACAAATGACACGAGAAATCATTAGCAATCAAATATTTTCTGCATAGAGAAGCTTACACAATAAATAAACTAGTTTGACATAGGTAAATTTAAATCGATACCAATATAATAATTATCAAATTTCTAAACTATTCCTTAATTTATTTGAAAAAAAATTATATATTTTGATAAGTTTAACAATTGTCTTTCATTATCTGTGGACATCAGTCTATCGAATTTATTAAGAGTTGTTCACCTACAAAAATATGGTTTGAAGTATTTTTTCCTTATTTCTCGATATATTGGGCAGACAAGAAGAAAATGATACTCATCTTCAATTATATTATCTTGGTTGCAAAATTTACATATTCTATTAGTTCGTTCTATATTAAGATATCTACCTCTTTCTATTTCTAAATTATGCGAAGATAATCTAAATCTACTTAAGGCAATCCGAAATTTCCTTTCACTTATTGAATTCAAATATGTTTCAAAGTTAAAAGATTGTTTAAACCTACAGTAAGTAAGTAAACGTTGTGAATTGTTTATGTTTGCATACCAAGCTAATAATAGTATTAGTTGATTTATTAACATATAAAAGTTTTCGACAGAATTTTGTATGAATAAGTTCTATATCTGTTCCTGCATTCATTCCCCAGACTTCTGAACAGTAGTTTAGTACAGTAGCAACTAGCGAATCAAACAATTTACTTTTTTCACTAGTAGAAAATCGTACTTATCAAAAATTGAAAATAGTTTATGTAAAGATTTAGATGCATGTTCTGCAATACATTTTTGGGTTCTATTCCAATTTGCATTTTTGAAAAAATATACGCCTAAATATTTAAAAGAAGTAACATTTTCTAGTAGAGTATTATAAAGGAAAAAATCATAATTTGTATGTCTACTGCCTTTTTCAAAAATCATAACCTTAGTCTTTGAAGTATTTATTTTTAGACCCCATGTATTACAATATATTTCAATATCATTTATCATTGATTGTAAGGATTCTGGTGATGTTGTAAATAACACCTGATCCTCTGCGTATAAAATTAAAAATAAAATTAAATCTTCATATGTGAATAATCCATCTAGATTAGTATTTATATTGTCAACAATATCATTTACGAACATCATAAACATCAAAGAAGAACTCGGGTCTCCCTGTTTCACGCCCAAGTGTGAGAGAATTGGCTCAGAGAGTCTATTATTAAACCTAATACGTAATCGAACAGTTCTATACATAGATTTTATTGCGTTTACCATTCTAGAGCTAACGTTTTCACTTAATAACTTTTGCCAGAGAAATGATCTATTTATCTTATCAAAACATTTTTCATAATCAATGAATACACTATATACTTTTTTACCAGAATTTAATAATTTTGAAATAACAGAATGCAAAATGAAAACACAATCGACTGTACTTTTCCCTTTTTGAAATCCGAATTGATTATTAGCAATTTTCTCATATTGTATAGTCCATTTAGTTAACCTATTTAAAAGTATCTGAGAATATATTTTGGCTATTATATTATTTAAAGTTACACCCCGATAGTTTTTTGCGTCAGTTTCGTCTCCGCCTTTAAATATTGGTATAATATATCCATCTCCCCAAGCTTCAGGGTAATCAGAATTTAAGAATAATCTATTAAATATATTAAGTAAGTATGGAGAAATGATATCATACGACGACTTAATAATTTCTGCGGATATACAATCGGGACCACATGCCTTAAAACTTTTTTGTCCATATACTGCGTTCCGAATTTCATTCTCGGTAATATCTTTATCTAAATTTTCATAAATATTGGTTTCTTGTCTAAATTCTGATTCTTGATCATTAGTTTCAGGTATTTCCCCAAAAAGATTATTAAAGTGATCGTAAAGTTCATCTATTTCTATTTTTTCTTCACAGCTGTTTTTACTTTTATAGCATTTTTTTATTGACTTCCAGAATGTACGCGGTTGTGTTTTTGCAATTTCTTCTAAACGTTTCGCTTCATTAATTTTAAAATTTGTTTTTGCTTTTTTCTTTATTAGATTGTATTTAGTTCTACTTTTGGTGAATTTTATTCTATTTTCATCAGTTTTATTTCTCAGAAATAAATTCCTAGCTATTTTAAATTCTTTTTTAGCCAAGAAGCATGATTCATCAAACCATTTCGACTTTTTATGTGTCCGAATTTGTATATCCGAAACAGGGACATCCTTTCCGAATATTTTCATAGCATTTGAATACAAATAGTTTGAAAGTGTCTCGGTCTGTGTTTCAACAGTATAGTTATCCCCAACGCAGGAATCTATGTCAGTTTTATTTGCAAGTAGAAGTTCTAAAAAATCTTTTACTTTGTCATTATCCCAAATTATATTGTTTTCAGTAACATTTTCTTTAACCCTGCTATATGTCTGATCATTAAATAGACGACATTTTCTATTAAAGGTAAAATATAAAGGTGCATGATCCGAAAATTCATTCCATTCTAGAATATCAAAATCAAAAATAAAACTATAATTCAAAAAATGTGATAAAAGATAATCAGTTACACTAAGTCCACGTGCTGAGCAGAAGGTAAAGTCACCTTTACCTTGATCTCCATGTATTCGACCAGTAAGTATGATATATCCTGTACTTTTACACATAGAAATTATTTTTTCCATTATTATCAATACAATTATCTTGATTTATACGTATTGGTATATTACTAATTTCAACCATTAAATCATCATCATCATCATTATCAATATCAAGGTATCTATCATACTCTAAAATATCATTTAAATCGGACGTTCTTGAATTGAAGTCTCCTATTACATAGACTTTTCCTAATTTACTATATTTTTCTATACCTTTTTCAATTTCTTCAAAAAAATCTACTTCTTTATGATTTAATACATTTGAGCCTTTCGGCGGAATATACAAATTACATAAAAATACATCTTCATTGAAATCAAAAACATCATGAGAAATTTTAAGCCATATAAGTCCATCATTGTTCTTTTCAATAACAGATATTTTACTTTTTAACTTATTACGAAAATATATTGAGAGTCCTCCACTATATCGACCTTTCTTAGTTCCTATGCTTTTATTACCAAAAATATGAACACTGCTATATCCTTCAATATCTATATTGTATGTATGTGTTTTACTAATCCATGTTTCGCTTAACAAAATTAGGTCAAACGAATTTATGTATTTAATAAATTCATCATCAGTTATCTTTCTCAATAAGCCAAATACCCTAGATTTTGTAACTATATATAGTATCATAGTTATAAATACCAATTATTGTATTGTTTTCAGAGCAAGGTTATTTTTCTACGGAAGCTCCTGGTGCCAATTCATAATGTCCATTAAGAAATCATTATGAATTGGCACGGGGATGCTTCCGTAGTTTTACCTTTTTCTCTGCCGCGTTTGCTATCATTCCATTTAATATTGTCAATATTTTTCATTTTGTTTTACAGATAACGGTTTCAAAGACAAAGATGCTGTTTTATTCAAACAACTCCTTGAGGTATTTGTCGAATTTCTCTCGTTTGATCTGTTAAAAGTTTTACTTACATTATAAAATTTACAATTTATGGCATGAGAGTCAAATCGTGTGACGAACTAAAGGTTTTAATATTCATGTTCTTAAAGACCTCTAAAGCATAAATAAATCGTGACGTTCGCGCTTGTCCGTTGTCTTAGAAGATAATCTTTGCCGTTAATTTAATTACATTTCTTCTGTATATTTCGTTTCAAATATTCATTAACACTTTTCTTACCAAACTTTCAAAAATTTTCTGTATTGTCATTTTGTTTGTAACACTGATACTATAAGTCATATCACGGTTTTCTGGCTATATTTGTTGATTGTTGAGGAAGGCATCATGTGCTGTTCGGTATCTGAGTAGAGTAGGCTTGTTGATTACTTTCCTAACACGGAAGACGACGTGATTTGATTTAAAAAGCGGTGAGAAGGAAATAACGTTAAGTCTGCCACCTAACCACTGGGCCAGAAATGCCCACATTTACAATAATTAAAAGGAAAAATGGCGAACAAGGAAGAAATATATTGAATTATAAATCTATTATCACAGGAAACGAGAAATTTACGTTACTTAAACCTCAGCTATAACTTGCTCCGGGAAGAGGGAGGTGTACTGCTGGGAGAAGCTTTGAGTTACAATGACAGCCTTGAGGAACTAGATCTGACTTGGAACCATCTGAGGCGTCAGGGAGCTACAGGTGTGGGCGAGGGGATAATGGTAAGAACCAATTAGTAAGCTATATGTATTTGAAAGGAGAAAATGACGAATTTTTTAGTTAAAACAGTATGCCTCAGGATTCATGCCAATTTTCATAAAAAATGAAATTGTTCTAAAAGGCAAAAATTTGCCTCAGAAACTAATAGATTTTTACTTTTTTGGCAAGGGATTACTTAA